>NC_142582.1:102176752-102327452 GCF_965207765.1 Zootoca vivipara | reverse complement strand
GTGTATGAACAAAAATCTAGAAATCTCAATTTAAAAACATACTGTTTTTTATGAGAGAGTGAGCTAAAATTTCTGCAGCAGATCCACCGCTTTCTTTTCCTTTTCCTTGACATGTTATTTTTGTCAAAGCAGACTATTCTCTTTTGTTGGCACTGTTCTTAGGAGTCCTCCGCTCACAGGTTTTATGAGCAGTGCCAGAAGTACAAATAGTAAGTGGAAGATAGCTATTTTACAGTAACATCATTAGGCTTTTAAAATTCTATAGCTAATCTGGGGGAACCTCTCGGCTTTGCTTACTCTGTTATATTGCAGCCTACAGTTCAGTGTTTTTTGTTGTGTTTTTTGGCTGGCATGGAAGTACCTTTTTATCACTAAGCAGTTATCGCCTGGCCTACTAAAGAGCAGGTTTTATGTGCTCCAAAGGGAGTCCTGTTCAGCCCTCCAGATTAAATGGGAAGAAGGGGAATGAAGTGGGGATTATGTTCAAGTCACTAACAAGGATGCAGAAGACCACCTGGGATAAAAAAATAACTATATGTATATATTATTTTTAAAAGATCTATTCATCTTTGATATGGAAAATGTCTTACAAAAGGCAAGAAAACCGTAGGAGATTGCATGAATGGAATTGAAAATGCCTTGTGCTGTCCTATATCTGTCATTGCACAGGCAATGAAAACATTTGTTATATTTCCTTATCTAGGAGAAGCTTTCATCTTCTGAAAAAAAATGAAAAGCTGCTTCGAGAACTTAGAAATTTGGATTCAAGACAATGGCAAGTTACCTGCTATGAACTCTTTTTAATCTGTGTTAAATCATCTCATTGTTGAAAATGCTTTTGTAGTTTCAAGAAATGTGTTTCAAGAAATGGTGTTTGTGATCAGGGTGCGAAGTCTATCAATTTCCATTTAAATCAGGATTTACTGTTAAACAATTGTCTTTAGGATTGAGGTGCCAATGCCTCTAGCACTGTAGTTAATTTTAATTCAATTCAGTTTATTGGTGGTCTAAGCCATATAGCTGTAAAAAGAGTTAAAAGTAGTTAATTTCTTAGCTGTGGAATAAAGTCATTGCTTAAGTCATCATTGCTCTAAAGGGAATGGAGCTGACTGCAGGTGAAGTATTCCAAGAAGCGATGGAAGAACTATTTCCCTCAGGACTGAATAATTCCTTTGGAGAGCAGTTGCTCAAATTAAGGAGTACTAAAGGTTTTTATTTTATTTTAAGAGTCTACTTTTATTGAACAATTTACCAATAAACAAAACAGGTAGCATTTCAGCATATTGGCTACTCATATCTTCAATGATAATTACTATGCATGGGGAATTGCTTTTGAAATCTGTGTGTTCATATCTGCCAACTAGATTCCTCAAACTCGGCCCTCCAGATGTTTTGAGACTACAATTCCCATCATTCCTGACCACTGGTCCTGCTAGCTAGGGATAATGGGAGTTGTAGGCCAAAAACATCTGGAAGGCCGAGTTTGAGGAAACCTGGGTAAGAGTAAATTCAGAGAGTTCTTAACTTTCTCAGCATTTTCCTTACACCTCTGTTACCCTCTAATTTGTCTATTGCAACTGCATATGAACCATTATTCTGAGACATGAACTTAAGTACCGTATTTTTCCGTGTATAAGACGCCCACATGTACGGGTATAAGATGACCCCTATTTTTTTAACTCAAAATTTAGAAATTAAGTTGTTTAGCTTGGGGGGGGGAGGTCACTTCCACCAATCACTCACCCACCTGCCCACCACTGCCAATTATTGCCACAACCACTGCTGATCTCACACCTCGCCACAGCCGCCAATCGCCTACCCATTTGCCACAGCCAATCATCAGCAGGCCTTGCTGCAGCCACCAATCACCCGTCCAATCGCCGCTGCTAATCTCCTGCTTGCTGCTGCCATTAATCACACATCCCCCTTCTGCATTCATGTATAAGACGACACCCAATTTTTGCCTCTTTTTTTTTAAAGCAAAAAACATCTTCTTATACACGGAAAAATACAGTACATTTAACATGAGTGTTCAGTTTTATGAACTTGGCAAAAAAATTGAAAGGGGGCATGCACCCAGGGGGAAAGACTTTAACAGTCCCACCCACCATTGAATCCAGTGTGTTTTGATTATACACAATTTTGGCATTAGGTGTGATCCCTGGAACGTAACCACGTTGTAAGTTGCAGGCTTGCTGTATATAGGCAGGCATTTACAGGAAACCTATCTAATAAGCATACCTACCTTCAATGAAAAAAGGAAGTGATGTGTAAAAATATTAGAAGAAAAAGCATTTAAGACTTACTAGCACTGCTTTTTTCGCAGTTATCGCCCCCTTTTAGTGACTTCAGAGTGCATTCTTATGTAATTGCAGTCCTGTGTCTTACAGCCGAGAGACGCACAAAATTGCAGTATTTTATGTTGCTGAGGGACAAGAGGATAAACACTCCATCCTTACTAATACTGGAGGAAGCCAAGCCTATGAGGATTTTGTAGCAGGCCTTGGTTGGGAGGTACCTTTTTTATTGTTCTTTGTATTAATTCAGGTTGACTGTATGTTACCATTGTAATAGTACCAACTGAGGAATTCATCCGAAGACTGGTGAGAAAGAACTCTTGTGGCCTGCAGGCTAGAACATTTGTCCAGGAGTTGATATTCTGCCTGGTTCACAAGTTGTTTATAGAGCTTTCAGGAGAATGGAAAGTCGAGGATACCAGCCAGTTGCTATCCAAGTGGGATTCCCCCCCCCCCTCCATTAGGACTCTCCAAGTGATATAAAAGGAAGAATGCATAGTCTTCCCCAGATCACTTTCCCCTTAAAATTATTGATTGGATGGTGGGATATGAGAAATTGGGGATAGGAGGAAGTTGGTTTCACAAACATTCTAACAATCTCTCAGAAATATGCTGTAACTTCCAGCAATTGTGTCTGTGAAATCTGCCAGTTCATGTCCAGTGGTGGGAAGATAGTATCTGATTGGCTTACTGGTCCTGATTGTTCAGAATCTAGGACCAAAACATCATGTAATTGTAGGAAGAAAATCTGCTCTATCTTACCATTATCCCTAGATAGGGTAACAAGAGGATAGCTGAAGGGTAGCTATCCTCCAGCTGGGATCTCTGGCACCTAGAAGTGCTAGTGCAACCTGAGGTAGCACACTGCATGCCATGAACGAAAGAACCAGCAGGGCAACAGCCAGAGAGTTGAACGCAGCCATTAGAACACTTAATTGAGTGTATGTTGATGTGGCGATGGAATTAACTGCAGAGGAGATTAGACCAGAGGAAAGTCCTCTTCAGTACTCTAGGGTTACAGTGTCATGTCCCGTCCCCTACCCCCCCCCTTGTTTCTTTCAAGTTCCTCAAAGCTTAATAGTTTTAATCATCCAAGTTCTCAGATAGTTAAACTGAAACCTTATTTACTGGCCAAATGAATCCTGGAAGAACTAGATACAGGGTGATTGTGTATTTGAAGGTTTGCCAGAATTATACAGACTCTGTAATCAGGAGCATGGCTAGGAACATGCCTTAGGAGAGAGAAAAAGAGTAAACAAATCAATGATGCAAAAACACTCTGCAGTGGCCACGCAAGAGCTGCCTGAGTGTCCAAGAAGTGTCCCCTGCTCTTTGTGGCAAACCACATCTGCATCCCACACAGATCCCATCTACACAGGTTGACACACAAATGTGTATCTGCACCATATAGTGTAGTAATCTACATTAAGTGTTTGGGCCTGACCAAGAGTGCTATGTCAGTGCATGCTGGGGGAAATCAAGGTCCCTTACCCAGGCATGCAATTTGCATTTGGTGCCTTGTAAAGAGTCCACCAACAGAACCTTAAAAATTACACGGCAAGTCTTCAACTAGTAGCATGCCTGCTGAACAAATATTAGGTTCAGTTCTAGTCAATGGCTCCCAAGGATTTCTTCTTCCCATTTCTTCTTTTTCTGTGTATATGTTCAGTATTAAAATAAGATATATTCTTTTTCCTTCGGAATGAGGTGACGGCATGCCCTGTTGCGGGCACATGGAGGTGATCCTTTCATTGGCCTCTTAGGTCTTGTCTTCTTGCCAAATGGGATATATTAAACCATCAGGCAGGCCTCATGCCATCTATTTTCTGTCTCTATACATGTGTTAATGGTGCAAATAGGAATAATCATTTGGCACCATAGAATTCACATTTAAAACATGCCATAGAATAGTGTTTCCACAACTTTGCCATCCTCCTTCCTAAAACCTCTTTCCTCTAGGCTCTGAAATTGAAAGTACTAATGTGTCAAGTATGTTGGGGTGCTCTTGTGCTTGTATAGAGTTGGTTGGCTTTCTATTTATTTCTGGTTAATTAGGATCCTTTGGTACTTCAACTCAGTAAAGTGGTAACAATGGATCAGTTCACATCTGAGTGCTTTATATGCTTTTCTGAGAGGCACGTGTGGGACATGATATTAAGCTTTTTCTAATGTGATGGTGATTTCTGTGCTTTTTAGGTGAACCTCACAAACCATTGTGGTTTTATGGGAGGGTTGCAAAAAAACAAAAGCACTGGATTGACCACTCCATATTTTGCTACCTCTACTGTAGAAGTAATGTTTCATGTATCAACTAGAATGCCTTCTGATTCAGATGACTCCTTAACAAAAAAGGTAGGTGTTTTGAAATTACCTTATTCTTTAGGTTGATAATAAGACCAGGGAATAAAGAACAAATAATTTCTTCAAGGGTTCGAGATCCTACTGCCCTTTTGGCTGTTCATACCTGTTGGCAAATCAATTCTGTCACATTTCATCACAGTCAATACAGTATCTTGGTGCTTCTAGATAAGAAGTATACTAGTCTGATATAAATTTAAAGGATGCTTCCTATCATAAAGGAGCTTTGGTACAAAGATCCTACATGTTTCAGCTGATCATTTCAATAAGAGAGGCCCCTGTAGTGCATTGTAGCTATTACACTGAAAGGATGTCCTTTCTTTCTACCCTGAGCATGCATACATGAATTTATTCTTTCACACATGAATTCCTAATGTGTGTGAGAGAGATATGTGTAAGATATATGTAAGATACACACACACACACACACACACACACACACACACACACACACTGCTGCTCTTAGCAGTGTAAGACTTCCACATATATTGGAAGACGAAAGAAGGGTGGTATGAATATTGTTTCCTGCCCTATTTGCCACCACAATGACTTAGAGTTCTAAATCACATAGGAGAGTCTACACATGTGCTGCAGAGCAGGCTTTCTTCTTCAGATCCCACCCCCAATATATGGAGGGTGGCAGTGCTGAATGATAGCAATGCAAAAGAGGGGGAATGTCCTGCAAGCACAGCCCTACTCCTCAATTCATGAGATTCTAGGATAGGGCTACAGTTAAGTTCAACCATCTCAGTGATCTATTGGGGCCCATCTAAAGATTTCGCTCAGCTATTTGTCGTAGTGATAGGGAATATGTACAAAGGACAAGGTTGGGTCTTAATCAACTCAGACTTTATCATACACACAGTTTTTATTCTGTAAACCACCATGTGATCCTCAGATGAAGGGTGGTATAGAAATGTACTAGACCTCCCTTCATCCGAGGATCATGGGGCAGTTTGCAGTATAAAAATACAGAGATACATAGCATAATAACAAGCAGAAACATTAACCCCCCCCCCATTCTGAATTGAATTTTCATGAGGAATAATTGCAATCCCCTATGTTGATCATGGATAGGATTCAACAAGTTAATTATACCTGTCAGCTGAGGGGGTCATATGCTAAGTTGGTCAGTATAACTTGCTTGAAGCAACATATGTTTAAAGGTATGAAAGAGAACTGTTTCCAGACTATCCACCCATTTCTTTATCGACCTCCAAGGTATCATAAAACTGGAAAATCCAGGATATTTAGAAATTGATGTCCCACAGAGTAGCCAGAGGAAGCATCCTTCATCCTTAACATCTAATGTGTAACGTGAAACATTTAAATATATAGGTATGCAATAATTAAATGTCTTTGCATCCAACCTCTATGATCAGCAAGTACCAGCTATCTTCAAACCCCCTAAGAATAAACTGCTCTGCACCATTGGTATTTTTTTTCTTGTTTAAATTTAATAAATTCCACATTAGTGGTAATAAGTTGAGACCTTGAACATTTGCCCTATTACAAATGAACAATTGGCTATCATTAAACTGTGCCCCCTCTATTCTGTACATATATCTTCAGATGTGCTAATCCATTCAGCAGACACATTAATGGGCGCTGGTTGAAGTGTAATATTGGAGGAAGTGAGGCCAGTTGACCTCAGCGTGGAGTTTAATACTTGTAATTGAATTAGATCGTCAACAGTTAGTGTAGAGAAATAGCTATGCCTCTGGCTAGCTTCAATTATTGATGACTCTTCATTTTATGTTCATCTTGTAAATAATTTTCTGTATTATTATTTTTTATAGACTTCGTTCTTTAAAAATTTTCATTGGTATCCTGAAATATTTTTTTTAAACTGTTCAAAATGACCTTCTCCAATCTAGGCAACACTTCATAAAGTACATTCAGGCCTTGGTTGGCATTAAGATATGAAACAGTAAACCATGGTTTAACCTTACAAGAACAAGCCTCAGTTTGCTGTATGTTTGCACCATCTTCCTCTGGCATAGCCATTAGATGATTTTACATTTCTGTGTTTCAAAATGACCTCTGTTCAACATGTCATCCAAACCCTAAGCTGTGATCAACCTTCACTCTGGTTAGTTGGAACAATGGCTTGAATCTGGCTTGTTTCAACTAATCATAGTTAAGTTTAACCAGTTTGTCAAGGGTCAGTCTAACACTGAGGAGAAAACTTACAAACTCTTTCAAACTGTTGTGCCAGAGGAGGAGGAAGCATACAAGCCTGAGGCTCACTGTGGCTCTTTCTTATAATCCAAACCAGTCCTGTGCAGCTTCTGTTGTGCAACACTTCATGAATGGGCTACCATAAATGAAGCCAAGCTTTTACTTTTGGCCCCTTTTCCCCATGTACTAGATGTTCATGTAGGTTATTTTCCACATTTTGGAGCTAAGTTGTAGACAGTGGCCTATGACTGTGTGTAGGTCACAGCTTCTACTTGTAGCTAGCAATTCTGAACTGGGGGTGAAACTTAATTCTTCATGAAATAAATGGGACTTAATCCAAGGCATAAGTTCTATTAATTTCAGTATAACATTGATTTCAGTGCACTCTAGGTTATGCTCTTATATTTTTTTCTGCCTGCAAAATCAGTCCTTATTTTTAAGAAATAACATAGATATAGAAGCATTCTTGCTTCCATATTTGTTCTTTTGAAACATTTTCAGTCAAACTTTTCCTTAAAATAGTAATAATAAAGTAGTTTCTAGTGAGCTTCATCTTTGAATAAGGATGGAATTGTCTTTCTCCCCTTCCTTTCATTCTGTGGAACAGCCATCACAGATCTAACACCACAGGCCGGGTTTTCGTATATCATCTCATATATGATACTCTCCTGTGAAAATTATTGTGTCAAGGCTGAGCCATAAGTAGTGGTTCATGACTCATCTCAGAGTCATGAACCAGGAGAAAGGAATTCACAGTTAAATGTTGAAGCCAGAAGATAAGACTCAAAGAACAAGACAGGATCAAAAAAACAACCAAAGAATACAGAAACCCATCAAATACATTGTTATTTCTGCAAGGTTTAACTGGAGCAGGAAACATCTTTCCTGCTTTCTTGTCCATGAGGATCCAGTGGCCATACTAGGTAGGCAAACTAGTTCTATAGTTCACTGCCCATGTAGATGCTCCAACCTGTGGTTTAGTGGCTCACCACACGAGGCAGCCAAAAACCGTAAGACTATCCATCTCAGTCATATCAGCTGCAATTTAGGAGCATGGGTGTGTTTGCTGCCTAGCCATCCAAGCCCGTAATCTTTTCTATACACTGCATCATCCACTCCAAATTCCTTACACAAGGTTATGAAAGCATAGCTTCATTTCTGAAGCTGGAGCCTTTTTCACTGCTCACACAGCTAAAGACAAGGAGCTAGTGAAGCTGCATAAGCAATATCTTGTTTCCAAGGTGCATGGATAAAACTTACTCAGGTACAGTCAAATGGTGACTCTTAAGAGGACTCTGTGATTGAATGTACATTTCAGGTTTTAGAGACTCGATGGGGCTGAATTCTAGACAGCCTAGTTATCAGATTTGAATAACAGGGTACAAGTGAAGACAGAATCATTCATGTAAAAAATTGCTTCCCTAGTTGCTGAATATTCACAATCAGTCTGCACACACCTTGAGTGGAGAATCAGGACCTCTGGTTCAAATCATGCACACTTGGGATGGTACTCAACTAAGTTTTTTTAAGAGTAGACCCAGTGAAATTAATGAACCTTATTCATTGATTTTAATGGGCCTCTTACGAGTAAAACTTAAATGAATACCACCCTTGAGTATAAGCGATTTTATCTTTAGAAGTAAACTACATGCCTTGCATATCTGAGCATGTCAAAGTGCAAGTAGATAAATAGGTAACGCTCCGGCGGGAAGGTAAACGGCGTTTTCGTGTGCTGCTCTGGTTTCGCCAGAAGTGGCTTAGTCATGCTGGCCGCATGACCCGTAAAAACTGCCTGCAGACAAACGTCGGCTCCCTTGGCCAGTAAAGCAAGATGAGCGCTGCAACCCCATAGTCGTTCACGACTGGACTTAACTGCCAGGGGTCCTTTACCTTTACCTTTTACCCTGGTATTAAAAGGAGATTGGCAATTTAGCACGGGAAAGGCTTCCTGAAGTCAGAACTGGAATTACAAAAGCAAAACCCTTAGCTAGTTCAGGGCCTTCAGGAAGTTGTAATGTCTTTTCTCATCCGTTCTTTAGATCAGTAGGTTCTACACATTACTGGTAATTCTGGCAAGAGTTCAAGGGTTAATGCAATAGATAAATAAAAGGAACTTTCTGTAAATTGAGCCCTGCATTATTTCAGTTGTCTTCTCTTTCCAAAACTAACTTGTTTAATTTTTTTAAGTAAATACTTGAATTCTTCCTGCCAGTGTTCTTTGCTTTTACTATCGTTTATTACTTCAATTATACTTCGTATCACTTAGAACAATCTGCCATTTGGAAATCTCAGTATAGCCTGCAGCTTAGTATTAACTCTGGCTGGTATTGTAACATGTACAGCATATGACATTAATGTATCAAATTAGATTTGATCGTCCCTTCTGGTTATATTTATTTCACATTTCTTTTGTATTCAGTTAACATAAACTTATTAGGAAAGCTGACACATGGTGATGGCTATAAAGTAAGAATGTTTTAAAGTATTTCGATTTTTTAAAATGAAATTTCAGATATCTCTGCTTTTCCAATTTGTTGGTTTGTTCAGTGATGGAGTAGAAATTGTAACCCTGTGCTGTAGCAGAAGAAATAGTTAAACTAATCTTCATTGTTGTATATTACCATTCTACCTACAATAGTCACAGACACTGGACATTATGGTAGCAACCCTTCCTGCAGAAAGAACTATGAATGGTGAAAAGAGAAGTTATAAAAGAAAAGTAGTAGTGGTGGTGGCAGAGGCAGCCCTGTTTTGTTGCCAAATTGTACTTAGTCAGGGCAAAGAGGCATTGACTACAACCACAATTAGATAGTACCCAGCCGCAGTCCAGAAGACAAATACAACAAATTCAACAATCTTCCCCAAACACTGAGTATTTCAACATCTGAACATCTTGTAAGATGCTTGTGTTTTTGTTTCTTGTTGCTGATGTTGCTATTAAGTGTTGTTGATTTTACAGAATCAATAAAATTGCCACAGAATAAAAACAAAAACTTAGTAATGTGACAACAGCTACACAAAAACTTGTGTATCATACAAGTCAGATTTAGACTAAATAACTGCAGATTGAAACATCCACCAGCATCATATAAAAACAAAGTGAAATAAAACCTGCTTTCTGAAAACTAGTAAATAGGGCAACTGGTGAACCTCCTGGGGCAGAAAGTTCCACAATTGTTTCCTTCTCTTCCTCTTAAGTTTCTGGAGGTACCCTTTGGCCTGGGCTGATAAAATTCCATTTGCTACCTTAAATCTTACCTTGGAACCCAGGGTAAGGGGGCTTTTAGCATTTGTTCCTCCCTGCAGTCCCAGTCCATATAGGGAACCTGTGCCTGATATTTGCATCGGGAAAATTCCAGTGGAAGGCTTTTTTTTTCTAATGCAAATAGCGGGTAAAGGGGGCTCGACTGAGATCAGGAGCACAGGAAGGTCAAAGGGTTAAATCTCCCTACCCCCAGCACCAGGATCCCAATGGAACAGCCAAGACAGTCCAGGGCAATTCCCCAGCAAACATCCTGCTCTTCTGTGCTGCTGTTCACCCTGTTGCCACCAGCGGGGGGGGGGGAGAGAATGAAGGGGAGACAGGTTCTTCCTCTGCTCCCCCTGCCAGCACCAGCCAGAGGGTGGTCAGGCCAGAGGGTGAAGGAGTCGGCTGCTGATAAGAGGCAGAGAGAAAAGAGGTTGCTTTTTAGAATGCAGCTTTTCTTTGTTTCTTTCCCAGAGCACCAGTCATGCTCTCTCCCTATCGCTGCCTCCACGTGTCTTCCTTTCACCCGCATCTTCCCCACACTGCCAGCACTGTCATCCTCGTCACTAGTTGTGGAGGGGAATGAAGGAGAGAAAGTTTAAGGGTTGTGCGAGCGAGCGAGTTATAACACGAGAAAGGATTGGGCAAGGTGTAAAGCAGGGGTAGGCAACCTTAGGCCCATGGGCCGGATGCAGCCCAATCGCCTTTTCAATCCGGCCCACGGACAGTCCAGGGATCAGCATGTTTTTACATGAGTAGAATGTGTCCTTTTATTTAAAATGTGTCTCTGGGTTTTTTGTGGGGCATAGGAATTCGTTCATTCCCCCCACACACACAGACACACAATATAGTCCGGCCCACCACATGGTCTGAGGGACGGTGGACCGGCCCACGGCTGAAAAAGGTTGCTGACCCCTGGTGTAAAGGGAGGCGTTGGCGGGTAGGCAGAGTTGCTGAGCGGTACAAGTGGGGCTCATCCCCTATTATATAAACATGCAAATTCTACATTGAATGCAGCTGGCAAGGATCAATTCCAACTATGCTGTTTGTGAAAAGGTACTTTCTTTTGTGTAACCTGAATGTTCCAACATTTGGTTTCATGAGATCACACACACACACGCACACACACACACACGTTATGCGTGAGAGGGAGAGAGACTAGTAAAATTTTAATTCTTAGAAGCAAAGTTCAACTCACAAATCATTGTTATTCAAAATTGTTTCACTTCCATATTTTGGATAAGAATGCTCATAACAAACCTAATAACTCTTGCAAAGTTTTGTAATTGTTAAGGCAAGAAACTGTCTTATGTCAGTCATTAGAGGACCTTAGGAAATCAATTGTATGCGCTGGAGACTTTCTTAGAATAGGTGACAATCAGTTATGATTCTTGTGAGTGTGAAATCAATTAAACGGCAACATTCTAAAATACAATATTTAATGCAAACTGCTCTAGGCTGGAATCCTTACTTTGGAGAATATCCCATTGATGAGAGAATGTGGTTTCCTTATTAGTAAATTATTAGTAAATATGTGTAGGATTTCACTGCTAGAGTTAAGGTTCAAAGGTTTTGTCTATGAGAAGTATTTTCTCCATTAGTTCATGATAGGTAAACAGTGAAAGCTGACAAATTAAACTGAATGAATGAGATATTTAGCTGAAGAACTTGTGAGCAACTAGATTGTTTAAAACTGACACGTCTGATTTTTAAAGGTCTCTCCTCATCTTGAAATAGTTTTTTGTTCCAGTTTTAAAATGAGTCTGATTTCAATCTAAAATGGGTTCCATACTCTTAGTTTAGTGATTTTTCAGATTCTTACATACTTTTGCAATATAATTTACCACCTAAAGTATTCTGTATTTATGAGTTTATTACTTTTCTTGTTTCAGCTAAGACATTTAGGAAATGATGAAGTTCACATTGTCTGGTCAGAACATACGCGAGATTACAGAAGAGGAATAATTCCTACTGAGTTCGGAGATGTGCTCATTGTTATATATCCAATGAAGAATTATATGTTCAGTATCCAGATTATGAAAAAACCAGAAGTAAGCTTTTTTTTATTATTCAATGTAGTTTTACCCTGCTCTTCAGGATAATCTCTTGAGTGGTTTATATAAGAGCAAAAACAAACAAGGCAGTGCCTAGACTTTTACAATATTTTTAAAAATGGCAAAAGAGGAAAAGGAGATGGGGAGAGAAAAGGAAAATAAGCAATTTCTTGCCCTAGTTGTTAGTGTTACAAAATTATCAACTTAGATGGAAACAGTTCATGGAGGAGAAGCCCAAAGGAGCTGGTGTCTCAGCAGAGCCAAATGGCTATAACCCAAGGGGATAGTAGCTTCTAGAATTATGTACTACGCCATTTAGTATATAGCGAGCGGTGTGTTAGGCCTGTGTAAGAAGTAGAAAGGGGAACTGCATTCAAATAGTGCTTTAAGGTCCTGGTTAGTAAATTTACAATTAGAGTTTCCCATTTCAGACATCATGGGAGACTTTAGTTTAAACTAACCAGGACCAGTGCACCGATGAAAGGAGGAGGCAGGGGAAGAAGTAAAAGGAGAGCACGGTGCCCAAATGCTCACTCCTTGCTGCTACACTATTGTTTAGCCAGCTGAGAAATGTATGTCTAAACCAGGCTTCTGTGCATAGATGTCAGAGATTTGTGCAGGAATGTTAAAGACGAGAAGGATTCTTGGCACAGTATTCAACAAATGGTTTGGGCTGTAACATGATAGCACCTACCATCGTTTCGGTGACCGGATAGATCCAATCCAGTGCTGGTTGGGTATATTCCTGGGTCAGAACCTATATACTTAGCAGATGCATACAGCATAAATGTGTGCCATACCATGCTAAATCAGGACTCTTTTTTTACATCATGCATCTATATCCCAACAGGTGATTGTGATTGCTTGCTCATTAGTTGTATGTTAAGATTGCTCTAATGAACATCGGGCCGTAAACTTATATTAGCAATTTTCTTTCAAACTAATCATATCCCTTCAGCAAATGTTCCCCTTCTCTAGTCTCACTCAGACTTTGACCTTCAAGAACATGGCATTCGTGATCATTATTTGGTTTTGGCATTAAACTAAGCCTGAATGAGGTAAATTATTCAAATGGTTATTAAAGCAAAATAAGGAGAAGGATTATTTCTTGCTGATAATATCAAGTGATCATATCGGTATACTTTTATAAGGTGCAGCAACTCTTAGAGTATTTTGAATAACTACTATGATTAACTGAAGGTGAGACGAATGATCTAGCTGAGCAATCCTTTGTTAATGCTGATTGCTAATTGTTGTAGAAAAGAATGGTTTAATGGCCGGCTTTCTCAATTTCATGATTCAGGTCCCATTCTTTGGTCCATTGTTTGATGGTGCTATTGTGAATGGAAAAATTCTTCCTATTATGGTTCGTGCAACAGCTATAAACGCAAGCAGAGCACTGAAGTCACTCATTCCATTATACCAAAACTTGTATCCTTTTAAGTAAGACTACAATCCTGTGCACATCTACCCGGAAGTAGACCCCACGAACACAGTGGGACTTATTTTCAATAAATCCATCAAGGATTATTCTTCACCCCATGATTGATATTGAAGAGTTCAATAAGTGCAGGGGATTTGTGAAGAAAACAAAAAGCAAAAGCACAAGGGTAACAAAATATTCAGTCGAAATAAAATATAGAGCTCAACTGGATTAATGCATTAACAGTACTTAAAGATAGGTTTGTAGTAGAAGTACTGTTGACATATTTTGTCCTGTAATACTAATTTTATAACAATAGCCTTCTCCTTTTGTTAGGCAAATTGTCATTGGGGGAAAAGATTGTGCCATTTTAATTCTCTGATGCAAAAGGAATTGCAGTGTTTTCCCACCCACCAAAGAAAGAGTGAACTGGTTTAGATGTACCACTAAACTCCTCACACCCATGCCAGAGTAACAAGGTTACTAGGGAAGACTACACTCATTCTCATAATTCTAAACTGTACTTTTGTTGACCGAGGAGAGGTCTGTGCATGATTGTTTGACACACATGGGATGTTAAGCTGTTATAACACCAACATGACTGCATATTTTTTGTAGAGAAGTCTGGAAACAGTGGTACTATTTTGTTCAGGAAGTGTTCAATAGCAAATCAGCATACATTGAAATGAAAGCATGAGGTCAGTTCATTTAAAACCAATACCGTATACTTTGTAAAGGAAATGTTGATTAAAATAGGCAGGTGTCTTGCACCCTATGTACAGCAGTAAGACTGCATTCACATTAATGGGAGAAATCTGGTCTCAAGTGAGAAGACTTCCACTCTCACAATGGAACTTCATCATCCTTCTTGCCCCCAAACAAAAATCTACACACACAGACCCCACAGCATCCCCTCCCCCAAATCTGCATCCAACTCCTGATCTTCAGAGCAGATTTCAGATGCATTCAAAAGACTGCACAGGGCAGGAGAGGAAGAAGAATTCCTAGTGCATCAGCAGAAGCTTATCTGCGCGCGCACAAACGCTGTTGGATTTCACTTGGTGACTCCAGGAAAATGGGTATGGGAGGACATTATCTGCCATGTTGTTGATGAATGAGATGGGTAAAGGGAGGCCAGGATGTGCTTCTTCTTCTTCTTGCTGAGCTAAAACATAAGAGAAAGTTGCTTAGAAATAACCAACATACATTATAAAATACACCTGCATGTATCTGCTTATCTGTGGAGTTGTGTTTTTCCTTCTACCTACCTTCTTAGAGGAACCTGTCTATGCCTTAGTAATGCCACATAAAATAGTTTGGTAAATCTGCTCAACTTCATTTATCTTATTAAAACTCAAGTAATTTTGCTAATAAGCTAATTTCCCCCCACAATTTTATTTATTTTATTTATTAAATTTGTATACCGCCCTTCATCCAAAGATCACAAGGCGGCTCACAACATAAAAATACAAAATGAGAGCACAAAATGCGTAAAAAAAACAAAAGCAATGATCAAAAGGTCAGTAGTTCGAATCCCTGTCACGGGGTGAGCTCCCGTTGCTCGGTCCCTGCTCCTGCCAACCCAGCAGTTCGAAAAAACACGTCAAAGTGCAAATAGATAAATAGGTATCGCTCCGGCGGAAAGGTAAATGGTGTTTCCGTGCGCTGCTCTGATTTTGCTAGAAGCGGCTTAGCCATGCTGGCCACATGACCTGGACAAACGTCGGCTCCCTCAGCCAGTAAAGTGAGATGAGCGCCACAACCCCAGAGTCGTTCGCAACTGGACTTAACTTTCAGGGGTCCTTACCTTTATCTTTTTAAACATAATGTGATACCTAATATGTGGCCATCCTGATAATTGATTGTCACATGCAAGAGTTTTTACTTGCAGCTTTTGCTGAGCGACTCATCTAATTTATTCCTTTTCTTTTGCTTTAATTTCTACATCTGATTATGATTATAAAACAGATATTGAAACACTGTGGGTTTTTAATACTATGGGCAGATGAAGCAGTTGTAAACATATATTTTAAACACTGATAACCAATATCTTTTTCACAGTTACCTAGAAATAGAGATAATTTGGGAAAATAGAATCACAGGTGATCATAGTAAGCCTCAGAATAATGAAAATTCTAAAAAGATTTAGACTTACTTTGTGCCAATAATTATATAGATCTGTCAGCTATTTTATACCCACTAAATAGTTCTGAGATTCCAAAGCATAAATTGTGTGATTTATGCTCATTAAAAGTAGTATGAGACTTATCTTGGGCACATCTTGGCTAACTATGTACCTAATGCTGTTCAGTAAATTACAAGAGTATATTGATTGGCATATGCTGCCTAAATTGATCGCCCTGACAGCCAGAATTACAGTAATCTGTCAGTATTGATGACTGTCTTTCAGGCTCTGAAACCGCTTCTTCATTTGTCTTGTCATGCCTTACTTGTTTCTGAAGTGCATTTTCTTGCAGCCTCCAGTTTTGTCATGGTAGGTACTTTATAGTCCTTTTTTTTGTCCCTCGAGACCAATTTATTGGCTTGATCATGCAATTAGAGGTAAAATACAGCACTAGGGAGCATGGGTAGGCAGTGTTCTGCCTAACAATTGGTCCTTAGGTGTAGTGTAGGCTTGGTCTCAGCCATTTATTAGTTACCTGTTGAAAGAGCAGGGTTTTTTGTTTGTTTTTAATAATGACTAATTCCTAAGCATCACTTTAAATGCCTTTGATTTTAAGCACTAGACTACTGATTGAGTAGACATTTGTGATTGGTTTAAACTCTTGTATTAATGCTTGCCATATAGATTGTCCACCTATGCCTTGTTACAATTATTTAGGGATTTCTACATTGATTATCCGTATGTGTGTGCTTGCTGCACTGTTGGGTAAGGGCCCCGTAAATGTTTTATGCTTTGTATTCTCTCCCCTCTGCTGCCCCCCGCCCCCCCAGTCTCCCATGGCTCGTGCTCAGAATGAAACATTTTAGATAGGTAGAAATAAATAAAGTAATCACAGAGTGCTCCCCGCTGTACAAGCAGAAAATCTGTTTGTTTGTTTTTCAATTGAGAAAGCAAAATATTTTAAAGAATAAAAAAATGAAGTAAAATTGATTCGTTGTACTCATCTAATTTGCCATTCACAAAGTAGAGATCTGCAATCTTTGCTCCATTGCTAAGCATTGTGTGTCTGTGTGTGTGTAAAAAGCAACAACCTTATTTCAACATGTTTTTGTAATGTTTATTCTTCTTAAACACCACATCCAAATATCCCTACAATTACCAAGGGTTTTTCTAAAGTGAAATGTGCGAGACTGAAGGTTGTACTAGATTAGTTTTAAATCTTTTTGAGGGTGGAATGGCACAATATTTGGAAAATACTGACTGTATGAGAAATCATTACACCTGCTTTGCCCCAGTGTTGCTTAGAGAAAACAGAATAGAACATTTTCTAAATAATGTATTATGAATGTGCTGCATTTTAGTGCACCATTTTAAGAGCATTTGAATAATCTAAAATGTGCATTGGTGCTCATTTTACTTTTCACATGAAAACTTCAGCAAAATATAGGATGCTTTAATACTGTTATTGCCTTTTAATATTGCTGTTAGAACTTGATGTTTGTTTTTTAAAAGTGTATTTCTTTTAACATAATCATATATTTTAAAAAAAGGACAAAGGTCACAGATTCACCCCTTTTGCTTGAAGCAGTTCTACTTATTACCAGTATGGGCTTTTAAAATCTTTTAATTCTGGTTGTCAAACCACAGTTTCCATCCATCCATCTGTTCTTGCTAATTGTGAAAAGGTTCAATTTTCAGCAAAGCCATGCATTTCACAGAAGGTATGTGAGGTGAAATTTCACAGGGGACATGATGGATCCTGATTCTCAGCGATAAACCTTTGGGGCCAGCCGGGTTGGCATATGTTTCAGCATGATATGAAGGCTTGGGTTCCCTGGCTTCACTTTTTTGGCGTGGAGCTGATAAAACCTGGCTGTGTATTGTTTCACTGGACACCAATCATGGGCAACGGGAACTGCCCGTTTTAACTCTCTGTGGGAAGGAAGCCCAGACCCTGTTCACAATAGTACTATTGTCATGTTACAAACTATTCTGAACAGCTTGACAGCTTTAGGGAGGAGGGGGAAAGGGGGTCGCTTTGCTAATTGGTGCTCCAAGGAAGATGGGGAAATATCTCGAGTTGATATATTTACACTGTTCTTCCATAGAGGCTACCAGTTTTTAATTTAAAAAAAAAAAGCGCAATACTTCAACAGCTGCCTGATAAGGCTTTTAAAGTATGTTAATCGTTTTATACATACACATACACACATAAACGATAATAACCAATTACAATAATCATAAAAGGACACAGGGCATAAGGATTTTGTGAGTGGAGCAAAGTTCCATTAATAGCCTTATAATTAAATGTAGATTAACCTTTAAATGTTTACACTCTGGTTTTGCCATTGCATTACCTACAGAAGGATCCATAGAGTGCTACCTGTTAAACGCAAATACTGTTGCGAAGTTCTGAATCTATAGCTGTAGAATATTAATTATGTTCTTACGTTGGTCTTTAATCTCCCAGCTCTTCAGTTTCATGTGAAAATGTTGAATACTGATTGTTGCTTCTTGCAGAAATAAGTGAAAACAATAAAATATTTGTGGTAGAGGGAATGGTCCTCTGGAGTTGGCTCACACAAGATCCTTAAACATATTTTGGGAGAAGCACAGATGTTCAAAGTTATCATCTGATTAAGCCTACATAGATTTACTCATGTTTAACTGTAATTCATACGGTTTTATGCTTAGTGGCAGAGCTTGGATAGTCTGTGCTAATATTCACGTTTCACATCCACTCCATCTGTTTGGTTTAAACTGGGGTAGCTAACCTGGAACCTGCTAGATATTGTTAAACTCCAGTTTCCATTAGCCTCATGGCCCATTGGCATGGCCAGTGGTGTGGGAACTCTAGTCCAACAACATCCACAGGTTAGTCATCCATATTTTAGAGGGTTAGAAAGAGTAAGCAGTGGTCAAAGTACAGTTTCTGCTCAAATTATTGAGAAAATATATTAATGCTGTATTTCATAATGGTAATTCATTGAATGCCCATTCTTCCTTTTACAGCAGGGTAGATTATATTTAAGTCAAGATTAATGGATAGATTCTGATGTTAAAATCCAGTCTCTGAACCTGCCGTTCCCTGGAGGCATATAGTGCATTAGTTTAAACCAATATGCAGCTTATCATAGATACTGTGACACAGTCCTAAATGATGGTTTGCTGTGCATTGTTACTGCTTTCTCTCCTAATAAAATCACTATTTTGTATTCTTGATCATTACAATATTAAATAGAAATGTAATCAAATTATTGCACATTTAGATACAGATAGCTCTTAAGTAATTGCCCACTGTAAAATTTTTGATCCCTCCCCCCCACAAATAAGGTCTTCTGTCAGTGTGCATATTCAATAAAATAGAATACTTGTGTGGCTTGGATTAGTTGAAGCAAAATCTCTTCAAGTCTTCTTTTTAATCCTCATTTTTTACCTACTTTAAACTCTTCAAGCCATATTTCCCCTTCTCTCACTCGCTCTCTCACTCACACAAACGCACACTTCTGCCTTATGTGAAGGCCAATAACTGCCCTACAAATGTCTGAGCCATGGGAGAAGTTTCCTCTTCACAGTGCAGCCTTCAGCTCTACCTAGGCTCTTGTGGGGAAAATCAGCCAAGCTCACCCAGATGGGAAGTTGGGGGAAGAAAGAGTCACTGAGCTTCTTCTATGGCAGCAGTTGGAAACCTCTAGCCCAGGCATGGCCAAACTTGGCCCTCCAGATGTTTTGGGACTACAGTTCCCATCATCCCTAACCACTGGTCCTGTTAGCTGGGGATGATTCGAGTTGTAGTCCCAAAACATCTGGAGGGCTGTCTTTGGCCATGCCTGCTTTAGCCCCAAGCTTAATTCGGCACACCAGATCTTCTAGTTTGGCCCATGAGGCTGTTTTGGGTGAGCCACACTCACCTGCTCAACAGGTGCAGCTGGGCCAAAACTTTATATTTGACTTTCTTCCGTAATTTTTCATTCTGGGTTGTTTTGTTTAATAGTTTAATGTACGTAGTAAACTGCTTTGAGTTTTTTCCACCTTTAAAATTTAAAGTGCTATAGAAATGGAAATAATAATAATAGGAAGTTTACCAGCAGCACCTGAAAAGCCTCATGCACAACTCTTTGCATCATGTCAGGGCTTGTAAAATGCAGGGATGTGTATGGAATGGGTCAGCTGGTGTCACTTTGATGTTAAGTGACTGACAGGGAGGCAGCCCCACCCAACTGCAAAACTTAGCCCATGGGGCAGGGGTAAGGATCCAGTTCCCCACACCTGTTCTATAGACCTTAGATATCATTGTTTCCTTGAAGGAAGGAGTAGTTCCTACTGCCTTGAAAAAGGTATTTTTTGAAAAGGACCTATATTGAAGAAATCAAAATTGGGCCCTATGGCCCTTGATATTTATTATTGTATCTTTATGGCCACCCCAATATCTCTTCTGAGGCGTCGCCAAACTCTTTGTAGCAGATTTGGGGTGCCTGGGTGAGGAGAGGGAGGGGAACTTCTGTTATGGAAGTACTTGCATGAACAGGATGACTTTCTTGGATTGCAACCCTTAGTGTCCAGTTTCTTTTGTACCATTCTTAAGCAAAGTCAGGTGCAGGCAGTCATGAAATAGATTCTTTAGATCCATTTCAGTGTGGTTTCTGACCTGTTTATAGGGTAGGAACAGCCTTGATTCTGCTGTCAGCAGCTTTCAGTACCATTGGTCATGGTATCTTTTTGTGTTAGCTTGACAGGTTGGGCTTGGGTAGCACATTTTTCTTCTGCCTTTAGTCCTTACTGACAAAGCAGGCTCAGTTGGTAGCATTGCCAATCTCCTTCACCTCATGGCCTTTAATTTATGGGATGCTGCAAGTGTCTACAGTGGCTAACAAATCTATTAAATGAAAACAATTTCTATTTCAATTTATATTTCAATGGTTTATGTAACCTTGTGTGCATCTTTTGTTTTCTTAGGATGCAGTCCTAAAATCACTTATACTCATGTGATTCATATTAATTAAATCAATAGAACTACTTGCTAATTTGTTATTTCAGATTGCAGCCCAAATTGGTTCATAGAGATAATAATGTAGGGCATGGGATTAGGTTCTGTGGTTATAAAACCTATTGTGATAAAAGAAGTTAATTTTAAAAAGGAACTGTGAAACATACTGGAATATTTTTACTACCACCTCCCCCCTCACAAATATGTGTCAAGTAGCTACGTCTTAATATGTTCTGATTTTTATCTGACACCAGCATCTATTAATGGGACTCCATTTGTACTGCCATGGCACCTGTTATGGATTTTGAATTATCTCACAGCCCGTGGGACTAAAATGAAGAAGTACCAGGTGTCAGGCTTGTATCTTAATTGAGACTCAGTGTAAACAATATAAAGTTAGTAATACGGTTGTAGGAATGGATTGCAGCCCAGCAGTTGAGTTGGTTAGAAACAGTTGGGTTAAAACTTTCATTCGTGGATGGTAACAAACCCTGCCTGAAGGATTTAGCTATTTAGCCTGATGAAACAAAACAGAACTACACTTGTCATTGTTGTATGATGTCAGGCTATTCTTAAAAGAATTCATCTCAAAACTTAGGTTCTTAGCACTGTAATGCTACCCACTACAGTGAATCATTTTCTGACAAATTTCTCTGGGAGGCAAGAATTAAAATTCGTTTAGGAGCACTATCTTTAAGCCCACTCGTATGCAAGTTTAGTCAAAAGTAACGCCCACTGAGTTCAGTGAGCTTCTTCCCTGGTAAGTGTGCATAATATTTACATTTCTAAAACAATCACAGAAGTATTGTGTTTTTTTAAAAAAAACATTGGATAGGATTTTGGTTTGCTTCCTGATTTGTTAAATTTAGTATTGCAATTATTTCAGCATCTATTCAGTCAATAGGATTCCTGAAGCTGAAAATGCATAATTAAACACTTAGCAAAAATGAAATAGCCAGGCCATCTGCTTTCAAGTATAATAGCGCAGTTATGCATGTGTCTACTAAGAGGTCCCATTAAATTTAATTAGACTTATCCTGAGGTGAGTATGTATAGGATTGCAGCCTGTGTATATATAATTTAGTATTGTTTTAAATAAAAAAAAAAATATCACCTGTTGATTGGATGCAAAAGATTTCCTCTTGTATATTTTATCATTGCATTTTGGATTTTAAATTGTATTTGAATTAATTTTATGAAGAGAGTTTTAGAAATGTCTAAAACAAATAAAATTTGGTGTATATCACTTGTATGGAAAAGAAGCAGAGGATAGAAAGAGAGATGTGAATTATTACCGTACAAGCATTGTTTAACAAGTTACTTCTTTCACAAGTTGCTATTATACCCAAACTCAGAGCCAGTCGTACTATTAGTCAGAGTGAGGCGACCATCTCACCTGATTTTGGATATCATGAAATGGCAGCAAATTGTTAGTTTAATTAATTTATTGTTGTATTTTTACTGCTATGGAAGGAGCGGAGTCCTTTGGTGATTTTCTACCTCAGGGGCCAAAGTAATTTGATTGGGTATTGTGTGCATTGATGCAGGGGAGGTGGGGGTGAGTAGTAACTGCTTCACCACATCAGGCAGCAAAATATTTTGGGTCAGTCCCACTTTTGGAAGATACTCAGGAACTGGAAAATCTTTGGAAAAGAAAATGTCACTGGTTGGAAGTGGTTCCTGAAAATTCCTCTGTTATTTTCCTCCTGGACATCCTTATATGCCAGCTTCTGCTTTTTAAAATGTATAGCACGGGTGGTATTGTTGAGATGGTGTTTTCAGCACGTCTTGTGCTTGTAGCAGACAATAAACCAATGCGGTAGTTTAAATTAAATGCAACCCCACACTATAAAGCAAAAATATGCTTCTTCCCCATCAGCTGATAAACAGGCCTTTCTATACCAGCTACAAGCTAAAAGAGCATCCCAAAGCAGCACATGAAGTCAAGCTCTGAACTTAAGGTCACAAGACAGATGGCTTGTAGAATCTGTAATGCTACCCACTTTGTTGTTCAGGTTGTAGTATGTGAAGTGTGTGGAATAAGGATAAGATTGACTTTGGCTACCTTCATACCGGTATGTACTTCAAGGCCATGGTGTTTTGGGTGCTTAAATGGAGGTTTTCCAGTATGCAAGGGTTTTGTTGGACCAACAGAGTGCCCAGAAACTTATGAGGGGAGAAGTTGCAAATTTCTTGCCCATTTTTCCTGAATGCTAGAAAGGAAGCATTGTATTTTGTCTTCTCTTAAGATAAGCTTTCCAAAGCATTTTTGCTCTGTAAGAGAAGATAGTCAGCAACTCCCAAGGGGCTGTGTACATCCTTTCTTTGGAGCTCAAGGTGCAAACACAATCACATCAAAGGCATTGACTTTGAAAGGGCATTGGCCTTTCAGATATATTTCTGGGAGGGAGGTTATTAGTTTTGGTTTTATTATGCATTTTATGTTCTCATTTTGTATTTTCACGTTGTAAACCGCCCTATCGTCTTCCGAGTGAAGGACAGAATAGAAATTTAAAAAATAATAATAATACTAATATTAATAATAACTTCACTTCTGTCCTATTTGTGTGTACGTACTATATATATATATATATATATATATATATATATATATATATATATATATAACCCAAAAGGTTTCATTTAGAGACCTCTGAAACAGGAGCATTTTAAAGGTAGGTAGGTGTCTCCACCCTGCTTTTCATAAAGCGTTTTACCCATTCAAACAGACTTTTAAAAACAGCTTGTTTTGATAGCAGGCTGTTCTCCTGTGGGCCTTCAGCCTTTGCTTCCTGGCAGCACCTTTGGTGCGAAAAGAGAGTGCTCAATTGGGAGACTATCAGTGCCAGCATGCATAGAGTGATAAGTTAACACACCACTGGGAATTTCTGGGGCCCACCAAGATACTTCACTTCTAATGTGCTAACAAGCTCATTTTTCTACCTCTTGCCTCTTCAGTTATTTTTTTTTCTCAGAAGAGCTTAGAAGTTGAGTGCATCAGGCATAATGAAAAGCTCTGTAGGAGGGAGAAGCAATAACCCAATTTTTCCCTTTTCAGCCAAATAGAAAATTAGTTTCTGGTAATACACAAAGGCCAGTATTTTTTGTGCAAGGGGCACTGCTGTGAATCAAAGGACTCTATTAACTGCAGAAAATTCAGCAGCTGTGAATCTCCCCCAATGGAAAAAAGTGCTTTTCAACAAGTTGTGAGATATGTAGTATTATTTAGACTTCAACCATCAGTTTCATCCTCTACCACTTATATACAGCCTCTTAAAAACTGTGCTATATTACTCTCCTGTGTTAAGGCTCAATCTTGTGTATGTCCCACAACCTAAGAACCTTCACAACAAAGGGGTTTTCTATTCCTCCGTGTCCTAATGTTGCTATTTATGGTGTTTTCAAAAGCAATTTTTGGACTGCAACCCTGTTTTAAGGGGACAGATGAGCATAAGCAATGAATCTGATGAAGATCTATAATAGAAGTAGCTTGGGTTTGGCTACCTATTGTAAGTCAAAGCTGCTTTCTTTCTTTTTTCTTTTTTTGCACACTTGCATCCTAGGTGTGACAATGATTGTCACTGCACAGTCCACTTAATTACTGAAATACAATGGACAAAAGTGTGGGTTTAGTATGTTTTCTTCTTTAAAAATATATAATCATGAGAGAATCTTTATTAGTTTTAATATTTGTACATCAGTAAGAAGCTAATATGTTTATACTATTCCTTACAACCCATTGTTAGTTCCCCATTCCAAAGATAAGTCAAGGCTTTTCAAATGGGGGTATATGAATCAAAGAAGGGTATTTTTCAAGGTGGAAAAGGGAGGAATTGCTCATTTGGTTGCAAGAAAGGTCAATGGTAGGAAGAATATTTGGCTATGGTGCATAAGAAAGAGTTGATATGTAGTGAATGAGTACGCTGCTTTATTGGGGATGATTTGCTTTAAGCCAAGGGGGCTCAAATTGTACCATAAAAAATCATGGACCCATTTCCAAAGTCACAAGTCTGTGAGGGGCGAAGGGAGAGAAGCAAGGTAAGATAGGGTAGCTACCCATCTTTTAGTGACACTCTATCTGTGCAGAAAAATGAGCACAAACATCTCTGACCTTTCTCTGAAAGCCAGCACAGGTACTGTATTTATTGCTCATGCATGCTTTCTTCATATCACCAGGAAATGTCCCTAACAATGAAAAGGGTGGGGTAGAGTGCAGATGTTAGCCCCCACCCACTGGGATTTGTGAGCAGAGATGAATTATGTTCTGCAGGTGAACAGGCATGTCTTCCTGCAGCCAGATTTCCCCACCTTCCTTTCAAGTGCCTTTTAGTGATGAAAGGAAGTTGCCCCTTTGCTGCCAAACCATGCTGCCCATCCATCAGCCAAATTATTATTTATTTATTTATTTATTTATTTATTTATTTATTTATTTATGTCACCAAAAGGATTGGGTGCATGTGCTCAAAGTCCAGTTTTCCCCTTCCTGCTGCCACTGATGCCAGGCATCCTTATAAAGTGGATTGCTGTCTCCTCCCCCAAGGCGGACAGAAATTGTGTTCCATGGTTCTTGAACACATGTGGGTACACACACCTGATAGTTTCCAGGAAGGGGAGCTCAGCCCCTCCTCCTCCTCTAAAGAGGGGAATATTCTTTGTTGAGTTTTCATAGGTCTCATTTGTAAAAAGAAAAATAAGTAAATGGAACTCCTGCAAAGTGTTTCTCACCTTCTGAAAGAAATGCATTTAAATGACATTAGAAGACATAGCTTCAATAGAAAGAGCTGAAAGAGCAGCATGCAATAAATAAATAAATCCGTTTTTTAGAAAGATTAATAATCCAATGAATACAGCAAGACAACTTCTACAAATTGTATGAGGAAAGTAACTGATTTCGAATCCCACTAAATCAGCCTATGACACAAAGTCAGCATGGTATTTTTTTCTTGATAATTGTATGTTGCTGCCTGCTGTTCTACATTTTGACAACCATTTCCATAGTTGCTTTCATGAACAGCAGAAATATTCTCTCCCTTTCTCACTCTCTCTGTGCTAACGGTAAAATCAGGCCCTCTGGAACAAGAAGCCTGGAGAGGGTTCTTCAAAAGCAACAACACTTCAAGATACTGGTCTCTTGTCAATATTATCAGCAAAAGAGGATGTAGGGGAAAAGGAAGAAGTACAATGCTTTGCTGTCGATGTCCCGCAGACACTTTCTTAGCTGGTACAGGGATGCTATGGCCATTTTGCAAATATACCTACTTGTTTCAATAGTATAATTGACCAGTTATTTTTCCTAATACACAGATTTAGCTAGGTGTTTATCTGAACAGTTTAATTTGTTTGAGAATTATGGGGAAGGCTGTTTTTAAGTGAAAATCAAAATGGACTTTTTGTACTGAATCGATATTTTTTTTAGTACTAAGATTTCGATATTAAAATCTAACATTGAGAGCACTGATTTTTTTTTAAGACCCTGTTGGGTGCTGTTCTGGGGATTTTATTTTGTAACATGTATTTACTGAAACCTTGCTTCTTCTCTCATACTTCCTCAAATCATTGCATGTTATCTTAAAAAACCCTTCATAAAAAACAACAACCCATGTTTATGAGATAACATGCAACCCATTTGAGGAAGTATGAGAAGCACGGTCACTTGTTTTAATTACTTTGCTTCCTTTGACCAGAGGTGCATCCAGAAGGTTTTTCACATTTCAGTTCTGTGTAATTACTATCAAAGTGTTATCTTTGATAGTGGAGGTTGCTTCCAGCAAGAACCATGACCACCATTGGGATTGGAGATATGCCTCTCCAGCATTTTTATTCAGCTGCTCTTGTATGAGCAATGGGAAGTTGAATAATACCTGTTAAAGTCTTCTGCATGAGCTGAAGATGCTGTTCTAGTTTCTGCTGTGACTCTGATCTCCATTGGACAGTGGCTTAGCCCTTCCAGAACCTATATAAGGGTTCACTCTCTTTTGGGCAGCTTCAGAAGGGTGATATATTAGGTTATTAGTCATATAGGAAGAACTTCTGGGGAACCTTGAACTCGGTCAAACTCAATAAAGAGTTTTAACGAATGTATTCTAGGTTCAAGAGGATGGGTAGATCAGTACAGAAAGATGGTGTGATACTGCACATGCACACTCAAGTGAGAGGCAAGAACTTAGGGTGGAGTATTGGGATCCTTTGAACATATTCATTTAAAATATTGTATAATTACAGGGGGTCTCTCTTATATATCAGCCTTCAGAATAGGTAGGGATAACCCTCTGAATTAGAATCATAAAATTAATATATGCATAAATAGATTGGTTAAAAGGAAACAACATGGTTGTGTCATTGACCAGAATGTCATGCTAGTTGCTTGATTCTGAACTTTAAATTGATCCTTAACTTTTGGATAAAATTAGCTACGAGGAAAGAGCACGATATCTGCAAACAATTGTCCAGCACCATCTTGATCCTTCAACTTTTGAGGACTATGCAGCTCAGGTTTTCTGTCCAGCACCTTGCCACCATTTGCCCTCTGAAACCGGTAAGAATGCAATAAATACCTAGATTTCTGTTTGATAACACTTAAAATGCAGTATTTCTAGTCAAACTACAGATATTTAAAAATACTATTATTTAGATTTCCATGCTTAGGAAGCTGCATGTTGGGCGAATACAATTCTATCCTTCATCTATCAAATTAGAGCCCTCACATACAACTATTCAGTTGTTGATCTATAATAAACCATCATTTTATTTATGAATGTTCCTAGATGCCTTTGATTCCTCAATCTAAAGACTGATATTTAAGCCTAGTTGATGCACTTTATCTTCAAGAAAGGTTGATTTTAGTCTTCATTTGGGGACCATGAAAGCTTTGCTGTTATCATCCACTTTCTAATTTTAAACTTTGAATGGTTACATAGTCGTTTTCCCCTATAATTTTTTTAAAATCTTCTATATACAATGCTGCATTTTCATTTACTAATAAAACAATCACACAGGGAGCAATCCTATGCACAAGAAGATAGCATAAAAGCAAGTCGGTGTAAGTTAAGCCGACATAAAGTTACAGCAGATCCAAATGCCATTCAACAGAAGACAGTAGGAAAACCATTGTGCTTTATGCCAGGTTGCAAAAGTCACATGACAGAGCTGAACAGACTAAGGATTTGGAGCTCTTTGGTCCCACCCCCGCAATGCCCCTTTGGGGGGACTTATATCAGCCTTGGCTCAGCCAAAGTCATCTCAGCTATTTGAGCCCCAACTGAACCAGGATGAGCGAGTTACGTAACAGCATATTTTCTGCTGAGCCAAGGTTGGGGGCTTATTGCCAGCTGAGCCTGTCTGAACTGGGAAGCAGTCGGCTGAGCCAGAGATCTGCTGTACCTGAAGCTACTCATCCCAGTGACTCTTGCCATAGGATTGCCCCTTAAGAATCTAGAATAATCACTGAAGGTATCTAGAATAACTCAAGGCCTACCTGTACAAATAATTTCTTGAACTCCTGATGATTATATCATTTATTTTATTTCCCCTCTTTAGATCATTAAATATCAGTTCTGTTTATCAGAAGGTAAGACAAAGTGTCCACACAAAAAAAACCCTCTGTTCTTATTAATCTTTTACTAAAGCTCTAAGCTTGTAACCACGTTGTTTGCAAACTTTCCTGATTGCCCTTATTTTCTACCATTAAAAGAAAGAGAAATTCACACTGATTGAGAAATTCCCACTACATTTTTCCCCCAAGTTTTAGCCTTTACTAACCCCAGGTCTGCATGAAACACTAACACTGTGGTTCTGGGATTAAGGTAACTAATGGGAGAGACATCTGTTGAGCTAGTAACACTCGATTGTGTCTGACCTTTTGTTTCTCAGCATGAACAAATAGTACTGGATGACAGTGGTGTGCCTTGTACCCTGTACTGCTTTTCTTTGATGTTAGCACATACTTTTAGAATTCAATATAACAGAGAAAGGAAAGGGAGAAATAACTGTTGCTGACAAACTGTTACGCTGTCTTGAAGTAGAAATTAGAATATTACCACTGATATTACTCACCTACTTGCAATAGAGACAAAAACTCAGAGCAGTTTTCTTCAGAAAAAATAGATTGAAATCTAATGACACCAATAGAAGAGGATTGATGAAGCTATATTTGGACTTGCACATATGATTTAGAGGAAATAAATAAATAAATATGTTTTGGCTCCAAATCCATATGTTTTTACTTCCTTCCAGTGCTGATCATTTTTACCTGAATGTGAACAGGAAAGGAAATAGAAACAGAGGAGCACAATAAAATGAATGCCTGAGTGAAAAGCAACAACAGCATTCATGAATAAAAATAAAATTAAGGCAGTAGTTAAAAATACAAAAGTCATGCAAAAAGGTCCTAATGGTAATTTTTAATATCTTATTTTGTCTTAATTAAATCCACCAATTGATTTTAAACAGGCAAAATTGCATATCTGTGTTTTAGCGATTGCAAAGGCTTCTGACCAAGTGGTATGTAGCACTTCTACTGCAGAGCTAATTTTATGGTACCTGCTTCTTTGTGTATAAGAGACAGAAATATGTTTTCATAAGCTTTTGCCTTCCTCCATTAGTGAATAGAGTACCTCACAATTTATGCTCAGGTGCATATTTTCTGAGATGGATTGAAATAGCTTCTCAGTAAGATCAGTTGTAAAGTGCTGAGTTGGAGAGATGAATGAGTGATCCTCTCTCTATCTCCTCTTCTGAATTCGAGAGGCACTTTTAAAAAACTATTTTTAAAAACATTTTAACAGCTGTCTGATAAGTAATAATGATGGCTGTTGTTAAAAATGCATTAAAATGACATTGCCATCCTGTTTTTTAAATCTTAATGTTACAGTGGCTTTTGCTTGTTTGGTTGGTTGTTTTTTTATATGGGAGAAATACCTGGAAGCTGCCATCTGTAGCTAAATATTGGTATTCGAAGAGCATGGAGTACTTACACTGAGTCAGCTCAGTGACCATCGTGTCCAGTATTATTTGGCGGCAACTGTAAAGGCCTCAAGTAGTCTCTCCATTCTTGTTACCTAATATCCATTAACCAGAGATGCCAGGAATTGAATGTGGAGCCTTCTAGATGCAAAGAATTTGTGGATTCAGTTTCATTCTTTTGTGTTGACATGTCAGGGTAATAAGGCTAAAATTCTTCTGGAGGTAGTATGGTTTTTATATGTATGAGAAATATTCTGTCAGATAGTACATCTCTCCATGAACAGGGAAGTTGGAAAAAGAATGTAATGTAGATCATAGTCCTAATAAATTTTAGGTTCTTGACTATTGAAGGGCTTTCTTATTTTTTAAATATTTTTCATCATCTTTCCATTTGCCTGCCTTTATGTAATATGCCCAATTATTTTGGAGACCATATAAATGAGACCTAATAGGAAATATGCCAGTCTCCCACTGGAGGGATCTCCAAACACTTCTTCCCCCCAGACATATAGGTGCCCAAAGTTTGTCTCATCATATTAGAAATACAAGTGTCAATTGGGGTGATAAACCTGTGCAAAACAGTCAGATGTATTACAGCCTGGTATGACCGTGTAACTATTTCAGATATACTAAACGAAAGGTGTAAATTACTTAAATAAATTACTGAAACAAAGGAAGGCAAATATTTAAGAACTATGCTGGTCAAATATTGAGGTATCAGCAGTGGGGGGAAACTGTGACTCAGAAATCATAAGAGGTTGAAATTGGTTTAATGATAGATTCATGGTTAAACATCTTGGGCAGATTATTAATCAGCTGCTGGGACAGATTTTATCATATAAAATACTTTTTTAAAAAAATACGATGGATGGCCAGAACTATTCTCCTCAGAAAATAAAAGGTTAAAAAATGCAACCCTAAAAGATTTAACAACGTAGTCCTGTTCAAAGATAAATCTCACTGTGAATTCAATAGGGTTTACTCTTAGGTAAGTGTGTATGGGATTGCAGCTTAATTAAATCTATCGGTTGTAATAAACCGAGACGACATTATTCCTTCTAAATTACTTTTGGAGTATGCTAAGTGATGAGCTCCCATTCTGGCAAAATTACTTGCATGCATAGATAATTTTGTAAGATTCCCCAGAAAATGAGGTGCAAACATAATTGTAAACATATTTTCAAAGAGCAACAAAAATAACCTCAGGAATTATCACTTCATAATAGTTCTAAGTATTTCTTCTAAATTGTATGCAGATAATTGTTGAACAAACTGAAAGATTGAGCTGCAACCAATGAAATTATAGGAGGGAGTGCAGGCTGACTTTATCAAGGGAAACATCACTTTCCCTTCGTTAGTAAATATGCACAAAATCCAAGAGGCATTTGTATGCCTTTTTTTTTAAGATGGAGCTGCAACTTTCAGTACAATTAATTGTAATTAACTGTGGTTATAAACTGTGGACTGCCAGCCTGCACACATTGCTGACACATTTACAAAGGTTAGAGTAGGAACTGCTGATGAGTTCCTGTCACCAGGGAGGATGAGACAATGTGTTTACTGGCACTATATTTATTTAACTATTATGTTAACAAATGGATAAGAATAAGGATTCTGAACACCAGTCATCAGTCTGTTGGTGAACCCAGTTGGGTGGGTGGGGTATAAGTAGTACATCATCATCATCATCATTAAAATGTTGACTTCTGTATGTGATGATATGGTCTTCTTATCTATCACATAAATTGAATTCAAGCAATTTGAATTCAAGCAACTGTTTGTAAAATAGTATTTAAAAGTGAATTAACAAACTGTATTTTGTGACCTGTCCTCCTCAACCCATCTAGTTTCTTATACAACACTGAACAAGTTAACTATTTCATGTATTTGAGGGTTTGGGTTTATACATACATACATACATACATACATACATACATACATACATACATACATACAAGTACCACCTAGCTGAAACTAAAAGCTGTTAGACATCCAACACAATACTGAATGTTTTCTGATATACGGTGACAGTTAATTCTATCCATTCACAAGTATGGTGCTGGAGGAGACTCTTGAGAGTCCCATGGACTGCAAGAAGATCAAACCTATACATTCTGAAGGAAATCAGCCCTGAGTGCTCACTGGAAGGACAGATCCTGAAGCTGAGGCTCCAATACTTTGGCCACCTCATGAGAAGAGAAGACTCCCTGGAAAAGACCCTGATGTGGGAGGCAGTGGAAGACAGGAGTGCCTGGCATGCTATGGTCCATGGGATCACGAAGAGTCGGACACGACTAAACGACTAAACATCATCATCAACAACAACAATTCACAAGTAGAACAGACTTCCACTTGCACAGTAGGACTGCAGGCCCCTGCGTAGCCCCCAAAATCTGCTCTGGGTGGTTGGGAGGTGTGAGGGGCTGCAGTGGAAGGAGGAAGAGGAAGTCCCATTACTATCACTCATAAGTGTGATTGTTCAAGCATGTCCGAAGCAAGAAGCAACTAAGTAAGGAATTGGCAACCACTTAGTATTACATGGTGATAAGAAAAGTGTTATCAGAGCAGAGGTCCATAAAGCTCAGCCTGTTCTCGTGTAATTGGTCACTCAGATGTTCGTAAATAGGGCAGGTTCCCCCAGTCCCTGGCATCAGAGATGTACAGAATATATTTCTGGTTATCGTGGTTCAAGGTCACTCTTTAAAAGTCATTTATGCAGTGCTTTTTAGGTGGTACTCAATGGTACATAGTATTGGCACCTCCTTTGTTGTTGTTAAAAAGTGCAGTACTTACTGACACAACTTCATGATGCGTACAGTCACCTATTTTTCTAGAGAGAGAGAAAGCACTGCATTTATGCCATGTCCCCAGCAATATTTAATCTATGCAATCTGAGAGACATTTCATTTTGAAACCTGCTCACATTCAAGTTTGTGTCTTAAATTTTATTTGTGTGTATGGTGTGGGGAACAGGTGTTTTCTGCCACAAGAAATGATGAACTAATGGCATGCATCTGCAGACAGTTACGTGAACTCCAGTGCGAAATTGCATGTATGCATGTCAAATGCAAAAGTTACACATGAAGTTCCTCTCAGTGATGTTGATTTTCTGTAACATTTGCTAAGCAATCCTCCTCCACAGTACTTGTTATAATCTTTATCATGGCCACTTAGCTGTCATACTTTCCCCTTATCTAAACAGCTCTGCTTGTGTAAATGCATGCATAAACTGAGCAGAGTGGTTTCTGCCTCCCTGTGGCTGGATCCAGAGCCATTCCAGTAATTTGAATGACATAATGACAGAGGCATCATAATGGCATGGGTGCCCATGTAATCCTGGCTACTCTGCACTATTTATTTCAGATGTTTTAAGAGCACTGTTCAATTCAGGCATGGTTGAGCTGCAACCACACCACTTGAGTGATTTACAAATTGCACCAAAGTATATCTTTATTAAGTAAAAGAACCTATCCTCCTTTGTATTTCAGTTCCTTTTTATATCTTTCCTAGCTCTGGTCTGTATTGTTTATAACATTCTAAATGTTGATATACTGAAACCTCACATACTTTCTTTTCTATTCTTATCCCTTTTGTAATTAGAGCTCAGGAGTGTTCCGATAGTGGATTTTATCACCTCCTTGTAAGATGGGTGGAATGCAAATATAATAGTTTACTCCCCTACTTGTTTAAAACTGAAGGCTAGCAGGTGATCTAAATATATATATTTGTCAACTTCCATATTAATCACTACTGCACTTTTAAGCTCTAGTTCTGCATTTTCATCAATTGAAGGTTTGTTTGTATTTATGTTCATTAGTATTGACGTTAGTATCACCTGCTTTGGGATTAAAGTGAACATTCATTACATGAGAGAAACCAAAAATGCCTTACACGTGAAACAAAAATTATGAAGGAAAAAAGAAACCCAGTATTAATCTACTCACCAATTGCTATCAAACAAAATTCAGATACAGTAAGGCTGCAATCCTGTGCACACTTATATTGAAGTAAATCCCACTGAACACTGTAGGAATTTCTTCCAAGTACACTTACCTAGAATTGTGCTGCATGTACATGTCAGACTTACCTGGCTCCTATTTTCACTAAAGCTAAATGCATTATCATTTATTTCCAGTTACTTGCCAAGTTAAAGAAATTATTCTGTGTCCAGAAACCATACTAAGTATTTCTTTAGCATCTGTATTTCTTTTGCAAGTTGGTGAATTTGTTCAGTGGAGTTTTGCTCAGTGGAATATGCTTTAGCACTACGGAAAGAATTTTAGGAAGAACTTCATTTCTTTTTCATGGGAAACCGGCTAGCTAGGAGAAGCCAACTGTTGCCATGTAGTATTTTATCCCAGATAATTTTAGTAGAGATGTGTAAATGATTCACAAATGGAAAGAAATGTTTGTGCCCTTATGGTTGTGTTATTTATAGCAATGAGCCTGCTGAATCAGAACTATTTTTATCGAACTATTTTTTTTCTTTTCTTTTTTTTCCTTTTCCTTTTTTCTTCTTCTTTTGTAACCTGTAGTCGGTGAGTATTCTTCCTGATTGTTGAGGTTCATTTTTTGCATACTAATGCATCCCTCTTTAACCTTTAGCATGCACCGTTAGGACATAACAAATTCTAACTTTCTCCTTTCTGTACTCATCTGTAAATGCCCTCCAACCTCTGCTGTCCGTGTCTCCCGTCTCACACCTGTTATCTTTTTATCTTTCCCCCCCTTTTCCTCACTTCTGTCCACCTCTCCTTCATCACTTCTTCATTCTCAACAAAGAAAGAAATGGTGTGATATTTCTTCTCCTTCCCAAACCACCACTAGAAAGCATTGGCCACTTCAAGGTAAAGGGCAAAGGCTTGAAACGGAAGGTCTTTCACGCTAGCTGTGAATGGTATGCTATGCAGAGCATCAGCAATTATTTTTTACGCTCTACCTCATCATTTGAAATGCTTTGATTCCTTGTAAAACTAGAACAAGATAGAATTTATTAACATGGGGTGTGTGTGTTAAAAAAACAGCCTTTCCCTATAGGGAAGAGGACTTTTTTGCTTAGGGTTTTTTGTTTTTTGGAAGGTGCAATAAATTTTATACTCTTACGGTTAGCAGAATGTTTGGAGCTGCTATACCTGGATCATAAAAAGAAACACACACATTTGGAGAGCAAAAAACAGAGGTTTTGTCAGTTTCAGAAAGTGTTTGGCCAAAGCAGACGCAATAGCATTTGAGTTATTAGATCAGGCTTATGGCAGTGTGCTTTAAAAGCAGTGTTAGACTTCTGACCCAGCCATGATGGTTTGCAGTAACCTCTTTAGGAAATTTAGCTGAATGAAAGCAAGAAATGTGTCCTGAGATTTATCTGCCTTCAGCAGGAACTCGGACATGAATGTTGTTGTTCTAACTTTGGAGATAGTGAAAACATTTTCTTAAAAGTGGTTTTCTGTATCAAAGCATTTTTCACAAAGTAGTAGTAATACTAAAATACTCAGGTTATTTTTAAAGTGGTAATTTTATCCAAATGCTTCAGAAGCATTCATAATGTTATAGGATCCAAACATGTCACACATGGAACACCCCAGGGATTTTTCAGAGGGGGGCCTTCCCACTGCAGCCCTTCATGACTCTGAAACTATGCCTCTTGAAGGTTAGGAAGCACCTCAAAGGAAGATTTGACGCAATAGGTCGGGAGTTGGCTGCAAGGGGATGGTTGGCCATTTATTTCCTTGTGAATGGGACTTTCCACTTGCACATAGGGTTCTTTGAATTCTGACCTATGTGTAAATTTTAATAAACTGTTCTTGAGCGAAAAATACCGTTCCTGATGAAGATGTCGTGGATATGTCCTTCGAGGAAAATATTTAATTTTAAATACTATAATAAATTACTTACTAATTTACTAACTCAATTACTTGGGAATCCTGTTGAAATTGTTGTAAACTTTGGCCCGGTAGGACTTCTGTACTGCCATTGGCTATGAATCTGATGTTGTGTGTGTAAAGTCCCTTAAAAGCAATTGGCTTCTGGTGGAATCCAGTTGGTGCTGTTGTGATCATAGAAGCACTTTACTTCCAGCAGATGCCTATGTTAATAGAAGAGGGTAGGCTATTTTTGCCGATTCCCACTCCCTTCTGCATCCCTCAGCGCTCCCTGAAAATCAGCTCCAGAGGAGGGGGGGGGGAAGAGAGAGAGCTGCAGAGCAGAGTGAGAGCTGATGCAAGTGGAATCAGCCAAAATTGCTTCCCCTCTTTCATTAGTGGACATCCGCTAGAACAAAAGCTTTTCTCTGAGGGCAAGGGGACAAACTGTATGTCCAAATACATGCATAGTACTAAAATAAGGTTGGACTTTTTTGTTTTCATTTATAATAGGGAACCAGTGGAATGTATGTAGCTCCTAAAATATAGCTAAAGGGGTCTAAATGTAGGGCTGGAATTGACAGTGTATATTTGATAGGCAACAAGTATCTGATCATATATATATATAATCACACACAGAGAGAGAGAGAATACAAGAATTCATTTTCCACAGCTTCATTCATTAGGTAGATTTAAGAAAGAATTGTCTTTCCTTTCTGGCAGCTGAAGGCTGAACACGGAGCATGCTTAGGGGAAAAACACTGACCTGTTTTGCATCTCTCATAGAAGTCTGGACACTGCAATAAATCTTATCAACCTAACTCCTTTGCTGCTGTTCCTGCAACTTATTTGGGGGGGGGGCTATCTGTGGGAAGGCTTTGTCTCAGATTCATCTTGTTCCTTTTACAAAGATACCGAACCATGCAGTGCATCCAGCTAGCATGATCTATTCACGCTTCTGCCCTGTTGAATCCTGTAGGAATTCATGTGATGAGGGTGTTAAGTAGAAAATGGGTCCCAACCTCAGTCCTGTATAGCATCTCCCCAGCCTCTTGCTTTGTTCTGACCTTCCTTCAGAGCTTAGTTAGATTTCCCATCAGCCTTCCACTCACATAGAGTGGAATGGGTTTGTTAATGATTGTAGCAGTTGAGCTAGTATGGTTTCTTCTATGTCTAAAGAAGGGGCAAGTATTTGTTGGGGACTTGCTCTTTCGTAACCACCAGCAGATTGTTCTCATACATGGGGTTCGTCTTGTTTCCCATAGGCTCCTACCCAGAGACTCAGGCGTCCGAAGCTCCAACAGCAGCGCAGATGGACGGGCCCGATCTAGCCTTCCCCATTTCTCCCCGGACTAGCAAGAGCCGCATGTCGATGAAACTACGGCGCTCCTCTGGCTCAGCCAACAAGACCTAAGAATGGGTGAAGTCTGCAGCCCCTTTTCCTGAGATGTTTGTCTCCCCTCTGTATGGAATATTTGTCCCACATTTGTCCACTTGTTTGTTTATTTTAGAGAATCATATTGGAATTTTATTTCAAACTGAAAATATATTGGCTTTCGTTAGAATATTTTTATCTAATTTCCTGCTTCCATAATTTGTCAGTGTAGGGTCATTTCTGCACCCATTTTACCTTTCCTTTTGAGACCCTGTTTTAACCTCTGGGTCTGTTGCTAGCCACACCTGGGGCTGGAGACTGCAGGCATGTTTATCTGTTTTTTTGTACAACCCTCTAAATAAAAAGTACCATTTGCAAATGAATGTACTATTCAAATGAAGATGCACCTTTGGAGTCCTCAGCAAAGGTCACTAGGATACACAGAATTATGTACAGAGAATGTATGTGATAAGAATTAAACCCCTTCAAGTGAGCAGAGGCCCATCACCATCTCTCTTACTGTCATTCGCTGCTGGACAGGCACCACAGCAAGATCCCAGTGCTGAAATGCTAACAGCTTTCTACTCTCCTGCTAGTATTTGCTTTCCAGATGCGAGTTATGGCCACTGTCAGCCTTTCTCTTCTGAAAACTGTCCCTTGGTCTATCTGTAAGATATGCATACTTTCAAGCACTTTGCCATGTCAGTCATTTGCTCTGAGCTATGTACCATTACTGGAGGAAAAAAGGGACTGTGCCCTTGTAGCGGCAGATGTATGCACAAACACATTCCACTCCAAATCCCCACTACCCCCAGACGTATTTTCATACCGAAAAAATACAACTATGTTGTTCGCCATATTCTGCTCTAACAAAATGTAGCATGGCACCGGTACTAACTGCATGTGTAAATATCTGTCCTTCACCTGGGCAACTATAGAAATATATATTGATGTATTTGTTCACCGTGTAGTATATACAAATTTGTAATGGTTGAAAAAAGACATGCTATTTAATAATACAATAAAATTATTCTTACCACCTGTGTATACTCTGTATTCCACTGCAAATATTGGAAAGATTGCTTAACTCAATCACAGTATTATTCGCTTCATGAGGAGAGTGGAGCGCAGGCATGGAATGGCTCATCAATTGGTTGTAAGATTATAAAGCTTTTACAGCAAGCTTCTTAATTGACAGTTTAATTGACAGTCCCTTTTCGGGGCAATCCTGCACATAAATATTAAGTTCTGTGATACTTCCAAGTAAGTTATATAGGATTGCCACCTTAGTCCCACTTCGTAGTTCCAAGATAATGCTTGCCTAAATTCTTACTTTTTGGCTCAATAAATTATGCTTAAGTGGATTGATAATGCTGTACAAAGTGAAGAATTGAATGTTGAATTAATATTGCTGAAAACATCCTTGCAAAAATAATAATGAAAGCCTGTTTGGGTTCCAAAGTAGAACTGAAGTTCAAATAGCTACATTATAATAGCAGCTTAAAATTGAAGCAGTTGACAATTCCCTGACAGTAAAATGTGTCTTTGGAACTTTCTTAAGAATGGCTTTTAATTGTTTCCATTAAGGTAATATTATTATCTAACTTAGTTCCTAAAAGTTAAGTATGTAGAAATCATTGGTCACATAGCATGCTGTATTTTTCAAGTTTCAAGATAATTTCACTAATGTTACCCTAGCAGGTAAATAAAACTTAAAATGAAGTTTCCTTTCCATATCTCATCTTCCACTGATCAGTACTTCTGTACAACAGTTAAATCCAGCTATAAGTATCAGTTTACAAAGGACTCTGCAAAATTAATAAGAATTCCGCCATATCTACAGACAGGTTTGCAAAAGTGGACTTCCAGCAAGTGTATCAGTGAAGAAGTTGGAGAGTAAATTGACTACCAGAATCTCAAAAAAGGTTACTAGAATTGAAGGCTGGGGTCCAAAAAGATGTCTGCTCAAGTAATCCAGTACACTATTAGACTTGTACATTTAACAACTGATCCTTATGCGTTAGTGCAAGCTGTTTTTGAAGCTCTTTGGTTTGCCATGTAGGATGGGGGTGGCTGTTAAAAAGAAAGAGACTAATTGAACAATTTTCATGAATCCTGAAATTCTGGCTGAACATTTTGGACTTCAAAGTTGCTTCCTGCTCTCTCTTTTTGTATGCGCTCCCTTGTGCATATCATATTTTTGTAAACTTGAAGAGTGGAACAAGATGCTCAGAAAATAGGCAGAATAAACTACCAAAAATATCACCAATCCAGAATTTAATAGCCAGCAATGAGCAAGAGCAGACAAGGGGAACTTTGCACATTATGTGTGTGTATATATATATTTATGTACTTCTATGTATATATAATAGGACTGCACGCTGACTTTCTACAAATATCAGACAATGTTGTAATACAAGATACAACAAATAAAACACTTCACAGCAAATTAAGCTCTCTAAACCCTCAGAGGCTGGAGAGGCAGATTTCACTAATTAAGTATGAGGGCTAACTAGTTCTCCTGAAGAATTAATTTTTTAGTTGTTGTTAAATACAATGTCGGAATGTACTTTGATCCTAGGGACAGGAGTGACCGGAATGAAATCGTTCAGGCCCCCATTCTCCCTAGACAGCTTTTACTCACAAGCAGGCACACAGATGGCTCTAGGTTTGGCTATAGTATTTTGAGTACACGGAAAATTGTCTCTCCACCCCACACCCACACTTAAAGCAATGTCACATTTTTCAGTCCTGTGGTGGAAGGGGTGATTCGCCCCCCCCCCTCAAATAGACGGTTGGCTTCCTTTCCCTTTCCCTTTGTTGAAGTGACAAGTTTTAAGTAAGTGGAAACTGGATTCACAGAATATACAGTGCACTCTACCCTTTCATAAGGCAGCAAGGCTAATTTGTGTTCATACATTAAAAACGTTTGGCATGACGTACTTCTAAAGTCTGGTGATTTCCTTGGGCTATGCACTGCGATTTTCCATAGGAATTACAGTTCGGATAGGATTCGTTCGAGTCTCCACCATCAGGGATTGAGGATCAAGGTTTAGGGGACAAAAGACTTTTATCGTCTAAATCGGTTCCCGCTAACTGGAGAATCGGTCAGTCTGAGCATCTGGCAATTTCATAGTTCAAGTCTGGTAAAGAAGCAGTTCGAGTCGGTGACACATACCCCCTCACTTGACACCCCCCCCCCCAATCTAGCAGCCCGGCCTGACAGGCATCTGCAACAGGAGCACCTGCCTGTTCTCCGACGGGTGGCACTTGTTGATGTGCCGAGTGAGGCCGGGCGAGCTGAAGAAAGTCGAGGGGCAATGTTTGCAGGAGAAGATCTGCTGCTCGCCGTGCGCCACGCTGCCCTCAGGCTGCCCCAGGGGCAGCAGCAGCTCCTCCCGCACGGCGTGCCACAGTCGGTGCTTGTCCCGGATGTCCGCCGAAGGGAAGTGCGCTCCGCACAAGTGGCACGGGAACGTGATCTGCTGCGCAGGCGGCGGGCTCCCGCCGTAGCCGAGCGCCCCGGGGGCCTGGTGGGTGCCCAGGTGCTTCCGCAGGTACGCCTGGCGCCGAAACGTCTTGTGGCAATAGGGGCACAGGAAGAGCTCGCCGCCAGACGCGCCCAGGCTGGAGCCGTCGGCGGCGCCCGCTTCGCCGGCCGGGCAGAGCTGCTGCTGCTGCTGCTGTTGGACGGCTCGGGACGGCGGCGGAGGCTGCGGGTCCCGGCAGCAGGAGCTGTCCGCGGCGCCGTGGTGCTGATCCGCTCCGGCCTGGCCGCGGCTGTTCTCTTTGTCCTGGGCGGGGCCGGGCGCCGAGGGCGGGCGCGGCTTGTGCCAGCGGCGGTGTGAAGCCAGGTTGGCCGGACAGCTGAAGATCTTGTGGCACTCGGGGCAGCGGTACTCAACGCGCACGATCCTCGAGCAGCGGTGCTGCGCCAGCGCCAGAGGGTCGGCGTAGGGCTCCTTGCACAGCTGGCACACGAACTCGCCCAGCAGCGGGGGGCCTGCCCCGCGGGGCCCCTCGGACGCCCCCTCGGACGCCGCCTTGATCCGCAAGCCCAGCACGGGCGACGTGGTCACTTCGTCGGCGAAGCTCAGCTTGCGCACAGCTTTGGGCTTCTTGGCCGGAGGCGCCTTGGCGCGGGGCGCCCGCTTGAGCGCCGGGTAAAGCGGAGGCGGCGGCGCCGACGTGGCCGGCAGAGAGAGTGGCAACGGCAGCGGCGTGCGAGGAAGCAGAGGCAGCTTCTCCGCCGCGGCCAAGGCGGGCCCCACAGGGAAGGACTCCGCCGAGGCGGGAGAGCGCGCGCAGCGCTGAGACTCTCCGGCGGCTGAGGCGGCGGCGCTGTCCGAGGTGCCTGCGCCCCACACGGCCGCCAGCGGGGCGTTCGGCTGAGGCAGCAGCTGTTGCTGTGGAGGAGGCTCGGGCGAAGGCGCCGGGACGCGGGGCGTTTCCTCCGCGGGGCTAGGTGCGGGGGGAAGTCCCGGAGGAGGGCGCACTCGATAAGAGCCCCCCGGTCTCCTGCTCCGCTTGACGAGGAACCCCCGCGGCATCTTCCACGACGCCCCACGGCAGCGCTCCCTTTCCACCGGCGGCTCCGCGTGCCCGACGGGAGTTTATACCTCAGGCACCTCTGGGGCGTCCGCGCGTCATCCTTTCTCCGGCCCAGGGCTGCCAATGAGGAGTTGGGAAGGCGAGGGGAGAGGAGAGGGCGGGGAGGGGGGATGAGGGAGCGGACTGGAAAAGGCGGGAGATCGGAGCTGGGGGAGGGAGGCTACTTTCCCAGCCTGCGCGAGGAGGTGGGGGTGGGGCCGTTTACCTCAGCGCTCCCCGCGAGTTTCCCACCCAGCGGCCTTCACAGGCGCCTGGCCGCGCCGAACTACCCTCTCGGCCCGGCGCCCTTCCTTTTTGCCTAACCTTCCCGGGCAAGCAGAGCCTCCTTCTTTGGAACTTGCCTCAGACGGGAAACGCGCGGGGGAAAGTCTCCTCAGCAAGCGCTACTCCAGGGGGTCCCAGCTCCTCGCGCGTGGAAGGGCTGAGGGGGGGGGAGCTCAGCCTCTTCTCTTCGCCAGCGGGTAGGCTTGAGGTGTAGTTTGGTTTCTCTCCCCCCCCCCAAAAAAGCAAACAGGCCAATCTCCATCTTTTCCTTTCTTGGGGTGGGAGCAGGGGTGCCAACTTGAATAAAATATTGGGGGGGCATAATGACGGAGCCCCCCACCCACTACTTGAATGGCAATGGCCCTCAACTTTGGGGAGGCGGCTCCCTCAATTTTGGGGGGGGGGGTGTTGGCCAGAGGGAGTTGGCTCCTATGGGTGGGGGGTGCGGGTGGGGGACTCCAATAGACAACAAGGCAACCCTTTCGCAATCAAAATTAGTGATAACAACGATCATTCTCTTGATTCGATTTATTGAAAAGAAGTCCCTGAAAGTATCTTGCCAGTTCCTCGACCAACCCGCTGCCGTTGTTTGGGTATCCCGTTTCTCCAGGAAAAGGCAAACTATAAGGAAGCCGCTTCTCCAGCTCCGAAACAGCCGCGACTCTGCTAGGAGGTGCTTTGCCACGGAGCTCAGGGTATCTTCCTAGGACAACTTAATCTGAGTCTTCTAACTGGAGCAGCCGGGGAGCTGTCCAGCAGCAGCCGTAGGTTTCTTTTTCGGGATCTGGAGCCCAGGGAAGAAACGGGGACGACATCTTTCTTCAGCGGCTCCCCCCCCCCCCGCCCATTTATTTCCATGCAGCTGCAGTCGTGCTTCTGGCAACCCTGCTTGCTGCTGGAGAAACAGAAGGCTGCGGATCTTTTTTCTTTTCTTTTCTTTTCTTTCTTGGGGGTTGGAAGGACTGCTTCCAACATGGGCTTGAGTTGTCATCCCTCCGAATGCCAGCAGGACTTAGCTGGGTCTCAGAATCTGTTTTCAGTTCCAGGTTTCAGCCTTGACAAATGCAGGACCTCGGGGAATGTAGAAAGTCTCTTTCCTTCTCTTCAAAGTGACCACTAGCACCACTAACAGTTTGGTATTCTAGAATAGCAAATTGCTATGCAAGTAACTTCAGCTGCAGAATGTCATTTTAAGAATTCGGTTTGCTCTGATTCTCTCACAGCTTGACTACTGCATCTCAAACCTTCCTTGTCAGAACTTCGCTTTCAACTTTATTCAAAACTTTGCTGTGAAAATTATTCACCTCCCTCAGTTGTCAGATAATATGGTGACCTTCCTCAAATATTTATTCCACCCTCTTCCATGTCCAGTAAGTGAAATAAAGTCTTCATTCCTACATTGGAAGGTCCTCAGGTGTACATATGCAAGAGCTACAACATAATTTATCCCAAGTCATCAGTGACAAGATAATCATATTGCTTCCTTTTATCAGCCAGGCACATGAAAAGGGGAAAGTTGCAGATTGAGATGTGAGTCAGTAATAAGGAAGGCGGGAATCAGACCCAAGGCCTAGCTAGCCTGCATTCTGTTCCCACAGTGGCCAGCCACATGCTTATAAGTTCAGAGCAAGACTTGATCACTATAGTAACAGCACTGATCTATAGTGGAGTTTTTCCAAAAAATGTCAGGAGCCAGAGCCAGGTGTAGATCAGTGATTTAAAAAATGCTGGTGTCAGTGTTAACTATTTATTCAAACAAACCAAAACAGCACAGGCCTAGTGATTCCTGCAACTCTTCCCAGTATGAGGCAGTTGCGAGGAGTGAAGGTCTCTGCCTTCCACCAGCTGCCTGAGCTTTTCCCCAAGCAATCAGAGACTGCATCTATGTGCAACCAATCTCACCTCTGCTCTTTTCATTTCTCTCTGTGTTCTGGGAGACCAGGAGGGGAGCTGACCACAGCAGGAGGGGGAGACTTCCTGGACACTTCAGCAGCCGGGCTCATCTCTGTCTCTTGGCCTTCCTTTCCAGTCTCTGAATCAGGACTGCTCTCTGCCGCAGCTTCTTCCTGCTCACTAAACCCTGTTGCCTCTTCAGCTTCTGACACCTCCTCCTCCCAGTCTTCTCTCTCTGACATCTCATCGTTGTCTCACCATCAGTCCCCTGGCTCTAAGCCTTCTTCTCCTGGGTATTCTTTTGGGGGTTCCATAGCTGTTGCCTCCCACCACTCCTCTGCATCTAGCCAGTTCATAACAATAAAGGTAATAAATAATATTTAACATTTCTACAGCACTACCAAGTATTCAAGCCACTTCACATGCATTTTCATGTTGTACTCCTTACAACAACCCTGTAAGGTAAGTAAATATTATTATCATCAATATGGCAGATGGAGGAAATGAGACTGAAAGAGAACGGCTTGCCTAAGACCACCTAATGAGATCATTAAAGAGGTAAGATTGGAATCAGGGAATTCCTGATTTGTAGCTCAGTCACCAGTATGAAACACCACCTCTCTCTACACAGAATACAAAGAAGTCAACTGACCAGTCATGGGAATCAGTGGGATAAAAGCAGGAACACTGCTCATGTGGAGCTACTGATGCTTCTCAAAAGACCTTAATGTTGTGAAAGATGAATCCAGCCCGAAAGAGGCTTCCATGCTTGAAGAACAACAGCAAATTTTGACTAGGAATCAACAGTGGACCACATGTTGTTTTCCTGTGCAACTTGTTCCAATTTCCTTCATCCCCCCAACCAGTTATTCTTCCCCATCCTTAATAAAGCACCTTTTTGTTTTTTGCAAAAAGTGTTGTGGGCTTAATAAAAAGGGAGAGGTAGGCACTCTGGAAAGGAGTACAACAAGGCTGTATATTGTCTCCCTGCTTATTTAACTTTTATGCAGAATTCATCATGCGAAAGGCTGGACTGGATGAATCCCAAGCCGGAATTAAGATTGCCGGAAGAAATATCAACAACCTCAGATATGCTGATGACACAAACTTGATGGCAGAAAGTGAGGAGGAATTAAAGAACCTTTTAAAGAGGAGAGTGCAAAATATGGTCTGAAGCTCAACATCAAAAAAACCAAGATCATGGCCACTGGTCCCATCACCTCCTGGCAAATAGAAGGGGAAGAAATGGAGGCAGTGAGAGATTTTACTTTCTTAGGTTCCATGATCACTGCAGATGGTGACAGAAGTCACGAAATTAAAAGACGCCTGCTTCTTGGGAGAAAAGCAATGACAAACCTAGACAGCATCTTAAAAAGCAGAGACATCACCTTGCCGACAAAGGTCCATATAGTTAAAGCTATGGTTTTCCCAGTAGTGATGTTTGGAAGTGAGAGCTGGACCATAAAGAAGGCTGATCGCCGAAGAATTGATGTTCAGGGCCGTCTTAAGTGCCCCTGGCGCCGTGGTGCGACGGATCCCTCCGGCGCCCCGCCCACCCCGTTTCCCAACACGGTGGGCAGGCGGGCACAGCGCGGCTGCCACAGGCGCTGCTGCACGGTGGGTGGGCAGGCACAGCACGGTTGCCGTGGGTGCAGCTGCGCGGCGGACCAGCAGGCCAGCGGGTGGGCACAGCTCGCAGTGCCCCCCCTAGCGGGCTGGCACCGTGGTGCCCTGCGCCACCCAGCCTGGCCGTAGGGCCGGCCCTGTTGATGTTTTTGAATTATGGTGCTGGAGGAGACTCCTGAGAGTCCCATGAACTGCAAGAAGATCAAACCTATCCATTCTGAAGGAAATCAGCCCTGAGTGCTCTCTGGAAGGACACAGGGCCGGCCCGCCAGGGGGGCGCATCGCAGCTGCGCCGGCCTCTCTTCTGTGCAGCAGCACCCTCGGCAGCCGCGCTGCGCCTGCCCACCCACCCATCGTGCTGGGAAACGGGGCGGATGGACGCCGGAGGGATCCGTCGCACCACGGCGCCAGGGCACCAGAGGTGTTTAAGACGGCCCTGGAAGGACAGATCATGAAGCTGAGGCTCCAATACTTTGGCCACCTCATGGGAAGAGAAGACTCCCTGGAAAAGACCCTGATGCTGGGAAAGATTGAGGGCACAAGGAGAAGGGGGAGACAGAGGATGAGATGGTTGAACAGTGTTCTCGAAGCTACCAGCATGAGACTGACCAAACTGCGGGAGGCAGTGGAAGACAGGAGTGCCTGGCGTGCTCTGGTCCATGGGGTCATGAAGAGTCGGACACAACTAAACAACAACAACAACAACAACAACAACAACAACAAGGCACTCTGGAACACTCATTCTATGAAAACAACAATCAAAGCTTTTTTCTAATTTTTCTTACACCATCAGATACCACTAGAAGTAAGAGTGCTGACCTGGTGGGAAAGATTTGTGTGAAAGGCTGCACACATTTGGCTCTGCTTTTCACATGTGTGCCCCTGCACTGTGAGAGATTTTACCAAACTGAATCACTGCCTCTCGTGGGGTTGAGTGCACATGTGAAGGGACATTGCAGAGCTCCTGGTTTAGAGCAGGCACTACTGTAATTCCCCAGAGAGTTGTGTCAGGGCTAGTAAAAGCCTGGGAGAAGCTTGCTAGCAGTTCAGAACAGCTGGGATCAGACTCCTGAGACACCAGAAGGAGAGAGGTTCTCAGGGAGGAAAATGAGTGATTTGCACCACACAGCTTTGCTTAAAGCAGCACACCAGTTAAACAAGAGATTACAGAGCACAGAGCATTTTCACAGGGACTGTTATATGCAAGTGATATATAACTGTTTCTGAATTTACTTGTATCTTGGGGTACAGCAAAGAGGATGAGCACTATTTGTCACTGAAATAACAACAAAATACTTCCCCCATAAATATTCAAGGAAAGAGCTAACACCACTTGGCAAGTATATATACTAAGTGCATTTGCTGGAAATCTATATGGTGGCATGTTTTTCCCCCGCCCAGAAATCTATAATGTCTCCATCAATAGGCAAACTCAATCATCAACTCTTGAAAAGTATGGAATATTTTTCTCTTTGAAATGCCCCAGAGGCCTTGAAAGTATTTCACACTTGTTGCAGTTCAAACTGTCTGTCATTTAAAGGCATTTTTATGAGCTCCAGGAATAAGTCATCTTTAGGAGGGGTGACTCAGAAGTCTTAACAGAAGACTCTAGTAGAGTCAGGGGATTTACTGTATATCAATGCTATTTTCAAGGTGTAATGTGCATTTTAATTAGGGGCCTGCAAGATGGTGTAGCTTCAAAAGAACCTATTTCCAGATCAGTGCAGTGTTTCCTTTGGACTCTCATAGAGTTAAGCTTGAAGGGATCACCCACTTCTTGCCTATCCTTGGGCTCCTGGTAAGGAAATTGTCAGCCTCCAACACACAATAAGCCTTGGCAAGAGCAGGCATCCCTAAGGGCACCTATAACTGGCAACTAATAGGAACATCTGGGTCATTCAGATGGGCTGCCAGACAAAGCTGTGAAAACAAAGAATGCCAGACAAAGCTGTGATAACTCCACAAGTATGAACATAAGAGGCAGCACATTGGCCTTCCTGCTAATATTTTGAGATGTATCTGAGATGCATCAAGATGCCTTGTGGGTATCTTCAGGTGAAGAAAGGGATAAGGAGTAAACCTTACATAAATCCAAAGTGGAGTCCAGATAGCACCTTGTATGCCTCCTTCCAGCAACTCTTGCAGCCAAGCTGGTGCCAAACGTATTGCTCTGCTTTCCTTTGGACCACATCAGTGAGGCTGAAAAGGGAGGCCTTGTCTTCTGAGCAGCCCTGGACCTCCGTACACACTGCCCAGGCTTGCACCCTGGGTATGTCACTTCGGTGCTGCTAATGCAGACGTTTGACTTGACCCCCAGAGGTGCACTCCATTGCCTCTCAAGACAGGTGGATGCCAACATTCATCTGTGCCAGAACCTATCAATCAAGCACTGCCAATATCAGCCACTAGAGAAATGGAATGAAATCAAGCCATCCAAAAGGATGCTGCTGGTATATCTTAGGAAGCTTCCAGGTTAGACTATTGCCCATCTATCCTAGTCTAGTCTCCTTTGATTGGTATCAGTTCTGTGGGGTCTCAGGTACAAGTCTTTCACTATTGGCTTACCTGAAATACTTGTAATTGAAGATGCCATTGTCCTCTACCTAGCACTTAAAGGGGGGGGGGTAGGAAAAATTACTATCTTGTAAAGATAGGTGGCAGCCTTAAAAGGTAAAGGTAAAGGGACCCCTGACCATTAGGTCCAGTCGTGACCGACTCTGGGGTTGCGCTCTCATCTCGCATTATTGGCCGAGGGAGCCGGCGTACAGCTTCCAGGTCATGTGGCCAGCATGACAAAGCTGCTTCTGGCAAACCAGAGCAGCACATGGAAACGCCGTTTACCTTCCCGCTGTAGCGGTTCCTATTTATCTACTTGCATTTTGACGTGCTTTCGAACTGCTAGGTTGGCAGGAGCTGGGACCAAGCAACGGGAGCTCACCCCGTCACAGGGATTCGAACCGCCGACCTTCTGATCAGCAAGCCCTAGGCTCAGTGGTTTAACCACAGCGCCACCTGGGTCCCCGCAGGTGGCAGCCTTATGGTGAGCTTATTTCTTCCTAGTCAAAAGCTGTTGTGCGATTCAGCTTCCCTGGAAACAATACAAAACAATAACTTGCACCTGATTGTAGACAACAACATATCATTGAGTTTTTGGCAGTACCAGAACCAGGAGTGGGTAGAAATCAAGCTTGTCTACCACAAGGCACAGTGTGTTAAGCCCCTTCTGCCCCCTAGAGTTGGCGTCCCTGGAAGCACAATAGAGCTGAATACTGCTGTTTACCAGGAGATTCCAACTAAACATCAGGAAGAACTTTCTGGCAGTAAAAGCTGTTTGACAGTGGAACAGTCTCCCTCGTGAGGTTGTGGACCTTCCTTGGAGGTTTTTAAGCTGAGGTTGGATGGCCATCTGTCATGGATGCTTTAGTTAAGATTCCTACATTTATTATTTATACCCCGCCCATCTGGCCGGGTTCCCCTAGCCACTCTGGGCAGCTTCCAACAAAATATTAAAATACAGAAATCCATCAAACATTAAAAGCTTCCCTAAACAGGGCTGCCTTAAGATGCCTTCTAAAGGTCTGGTAATTGTTATTCTCTTTGACCTCTGGTGGGAGGGCATTCCACAGGGTGGGTGCCACTACCGAGAAGGCCCTCTGCCTGGTTCCCTGTAACTTGGCTTCTCGTAGCGAGGGAACCGCCAGAAGGCCCTCGGCGCTGGACCTCAATGTCCGGGCAGAACGATGGGGGTGGAGATGTTCCTTCATTTATACTGGACCTATTGCCATCATAAGAGAACAAGGGAGGCGTTCATGGTGAGTTCTGGTAGCTCTTTTTCTAGAAAAATAGCACTGGTTATGCCTGTTTGTTTACCTATTTACTATATATTTATTCCACATTGATTCCAAAATCAATCTTTGTGTGGCAGGTTGAACTAAGAGACAGTGACTAACCTAAGGTCACCCAGTGAGTTTCCTGGCTGAGTGGGGATTTGAACCCTGGCCTCCTAAGGCCTAGTCCAACACTTTAACTACCTCACCTCAGCTGGTGAAAACCATGAAAGAAAATTTCCAAAAACTTTTATCTCCAAGATATTCCCTCTGAGGGGCTTACAGAGTGATATTTTCTCCCCTGAAGCAAATAAACTGCACATACACATTCACACTCTGTGCAATCGATATTTACTTTATTCTGTTCTTTATTATCAGGTTTCTCCTCCTCCCCATAATCTGAATTGACTCATTACCAGTTACTTCTCTGCATTTTGGGAACATGCCCCAGCTGACTCTCTTTGATTTTTATTTTATTTTTAAAAAAGAAGCATTTCAATACTAGCAGCTTTGTTTTCCCAGTGCTACAATTATGTCTCTTTTGCTTGTCACTGGATGGAAGCTCTGGAGGACAGGGTTAGCTCAAAAAGCATCAAAACTAGTTGGTGCTGATTTTCTCCACGACAGTTATTTAAATCTGGAGAGAGAGCACACAGCATAATACGGTACCTGTTCTCCATTACCTTTCTTCTATTTCACCTGTGTAACTACGTCCTTATTGACCTACAAATCACTAAATTAGGTACTAGAAAATCATCTTCCTCCAGCTCTAGGAAAGTAGGAATCAGCAGCCACCAAGTAATACTTGTTGCTTCTATTAACTTTATACCTACTGCATCAAATCAAATTAATCTCCAGCTTTGCTATTATAAGGACTGCCACGTTTTTTTCTCATTTCTGCTCTCTGGCTTACAAGGGTCCTGTGTGTTCCAATTAGTGCTAGAGACAAATTTAAGCGACTGCTAGCATATATGCATTTTCGGAGGGAGCATGTCATTCTTCCCCCCTCCCCCCCCCATGTGAACCAATGTTCTGCATTGGACACAATTTAACTTCAACCTGATAAGTTCACAGATTGTCCTGTGAATCACCACCTTAACAGTGTCATAGGGTTTCCACTATCAGGGCCGGCCCTACAGCAAGGCTGGGTGGCGCAGGGCACCAGGGGGGTGCCACACTGCTGCCTGCGGCAGCCGCGCTGCGAAACGGGGCGGGGGGCGCCGGCGGGATCTTCGCACCACGGCGCCAGGGCGCCAGATCTGCTTAAGACGGCCCTGTCCACTACGTCCTTTTCCAGCAGCAACTGTTTCTTTTCCACTCATTTGGGGAGGGGGGGCGTTGCTTTAACATTCACCCTAAAAAGAGTTTTGTGAAACTTGAAAGCTACCTCACCACTTTGTAAACTTTTAGTTGGTCCTAATAAAGGTATTGTGCTTCATTTGTACTGTCTATCTCTCTCTCTCTCTCAAGGACAAACACGGTTGTATGTCAAGGAAAATATTGGGAATAAAGAATAAAAGAGAGAGAGGAAAATAGAATAGGAAGCGAACAGAATGATATAACATATTATAGCTTTTTGACAAAAACTCAGTATGAAGACTGGCAGCTGCTTGAAGGAGGAAAGAGAACAACACATTTTTGATATTTCAGAAAATACCTGGGATATAGATGATGAATTGCAGGATGCACTACTAATGAAAATCTAGCATGAAGAGGCTTGAATACACAAAAGAAATAATAACTTCAGTGGTGCCTTTGTACATCAGCTAGGACTGCTGCACTCCTGTTGCCTTGTGAATTGCCTGGGTATTCCTCTTAAAATGAAATGTGCATTATTTAAATAAATAAACCACTTGCCTGGGGGCAAACCTTATTAAACTGAATGGGACTTGAATTCTAAATATGCAGAGGATGGCACTGCAATTCTTCAGACATGGGCTTTATACAGGCATCCAGTCATTTCACCATATGCGCAGAATGAACTGAAGGTCAGCAATCATATCTATGGGTTAAATATCTACAGTAGAGCATAAACTAAATTATCAGGAAGTAAAGATAATGGATATATAATATATATAAAATTTCTGAGTACCAGAGCACAAATACAATGCATAAGCCCAACAATCACCAAATATATCAGTTTTGGAAGGATCCAGCAGTTTTCATGTTCCTACAGACAGCTGATAAACATAGAGTTTATGTTGTAGAATTGGTTTGAATAAGAATGTCTTGGCATAACCAAAGTGTATTGAAGCGCTTTGTGGATTTTAGTATAAGATGAAATGAAGAGTTCTTAAAGCCAGAATTTAAAGTGAGGATATTCTGGACCAGTAATTTCCGAGGTGTGGTATGTGTGCCCCTAGGAGTATACAAAAGCCTTTCAAAGTGTACATGGCAAAAAATTTTTAAAAAAGTTTATCAAAGAGTTGTTGTTGCTGTTTTACCTGCAAAAAAAATTCAAAGATAAAATAGGATAGGGGGCATGTGATTACTCTAAATTTGGGGAAAACTGTTCTAGACATTCAGTTGGTAGAGAACAATGCAGTGACTCGTATGCAGATAAAATTTAGACCAATAGTTCTCAACACCGGTCCTCTGGTATTGAAGCTGTGGAATTGCAAGATGATATGGGTGGTTGATGCAACGGCCTCCAGGCACCCTTTCAACCACTGCAAAACCCAATTAGCTCAATTGCTCTGGGAAACTGCTGGTCTTAAAGCAAATTGGACAAAGACTAGAGAACAAGTAGTGCAAGTCTCACTCTGAAACTGCTGGGCTAGATGGGCCTTTGGCCTGATCCAGTAGGCTCTCCTTATTACGTCCTTGGTTACCAGAGCTCAACACATGAATAGAATACTTTGGGTTTATCAATTTCAGTACCATAGTTAGCCCAAGAACCTGGAGCACAAAGCCTTTCAGGTCCAGGAGGATTGCCCGAAGTCAGCCTCCAAAATGGATGGAGCAGGAAAACAGTAAATTCTCTGCCAGCTGCAATACAGACAAAATGGTTGACATTATTGTCCTAGTAATATCCCAATCTTGCTATTAATAACAGATTTATGGCAGATCCTACTCAAGCATCTTTAAGTTTGCTTCTTCTCTGATGTTGCATTTCAAGCATTTTAGAGATGCTGTCAGTTTATTGAAGTATTTGGAGGCAAGGCCCAAATTTCATATATTGCAACTAACTTCACTGGCCCTATGCACCACCTACAAATATGTTTTGCTGTAAATTACTGGAACTGTTTCTGTTGATAGTCAGCATAATCAAACATTTGTAAGCAGGCTGTCTCTTCAATCTGTTCACTTGATGCACTTTACCTGATCTTTCATTAAAGTAATCAAAACACTTGCTGTGCTGCATCTAATGAATGTTGCATGTATGATTAAGTACTTTCATTCATATTGCAAGTTTGATTTAATGTAAACTGCCTTTCAGACAGCCATTAGCTTAGCTCCTGTGTGAATTCGATTAATTGGCTGAATTCTTCCAGATGTCCATTAAGTATTACAGGAATTTCTATGTAAAAACAGCAGGGACTGCCTAGCAAAGAACTAAACAATGATATGTTATATTGCTGCCATGACTTACAAAAAGCTGGATTCATTTTCATTAATAAAACATCTGTACTCTTGCACAGCTATGCATCAAAATGCATTTATTTTATGTTTATGCCTCTTATGACTATAAATAGATGGTTAAACAGAAGCACAGTGTGTTCTAAAACATGACACATCATAGCCACCAAAATGCATTGGGGGGTCGAGATAGCTGTGTTAATACATAGGACGAGCATCTTAGAGCTGTACCAGGAAAGGCAGCTATTTCCAGCTTAAGACTATTTCACATAAGGTCTATTTTCAGGGAAACCACAAAACATTCACCTCTTAAAAGTTTGAAACATTTACTTGAATATGAGTTTATTTAGCATGCCCAAGGAACACACCCCTCTGGTATTTTTGCTACATAAAAGAGATCTTACAAAACAAGACAATTGGGAACTATTCTTGTGTGTAGTACTCATTTATTAAAACAATTAGTTTTGTTTCATTTCATTTTATCCATCATGGGCGTAGTCTCCCATCCAGGAACTGGCCACACCAGGCTTACTTAGCTTCAGCAAGATGGTGGCCTCATCCATAGCTGCCAAGTTATCCCTTTTTTTAAGGGATTTTCCCTTATGCTGAATAGGCTTCCTCGCGAGAAAAGGGAAAACTTGGCAGCTATGGCCTCATCTGTCTTAAGACATACCCTTGGAATAAAAGTTCTTAATGATTGTGGGTTGCTCACCTGTTTCTGGATTCATTTATGTAGAGTTGTCACCTACAGTGGAAATGGACATTAGAAAAAGAGTAGTAGATGGTTTGGCATCAGAGAAAAAGTTTTTAAATTTTGTTGAGTTATTTATTTATATCCCACTCTTTTACATAATTTACCCTGAGTGGCTTTATAGCATAGCCATAACGTTATACAATATAATCATCAAATTCCAACTAACAAACACTTCTTTTTTAAAATATTGAAAAAAAATATAATGTAACCCACACTAAAATTTTAAGAGGAAATTAAAGATGTCACACTGGCAGCAATGAAACTAGGCAGTTGCACGTTAGAAGCCTGTTCAAACAGGGACATGTTCAGTCGTCGATGGAAAAGACAGAAAGAGAGAACTTGGTGGATTTTGAATGGCAAGGTGTTCCAGGCCTGCAGGCCAGCTCCCTCTCTTGACTTCAGCTACTGAACGTCCCAATACAGTACCCAGAGCAAAACTTGTGAAGTTGCTCTTAACTCCCAGTCAGGCCTTTACGGATGCAAGCAGCCCCTAAAGCAGGGATTGCTAATTCGTGGCCTTCTAGAGGTTCTTGGACCCCAACTTCCATCAATGGTCAGGGATAATGGGACTTTTAGTCCAGAAACATCTGGAGTGCCACAAGTTAGCCAAGCCTGCTTTAGGGCATCAATAGTTGCTAGACTAGAATTATACTTTGGATTGAATGTGGAAGCAAAGAAGAAGCCAGTGGAGCTTCTCCCCTTCATTCCCCCTGTCCCTACTGCCAAGAGAAGAAGCCCCACATTTAAAAATGCACCGCTTTCCCTCGCATCTCCCACAGCAGCAGCGAGAATGGGGATGGAGGGCGAAAATAATTCCCCTCCCCAACACCAGCACCAGTGGGGGCAGTGACAGATGGGTGCTAGACCTTCCCCTTACCACCTCATGTCACTGCTGCTGATGGTGAAGAGGGGAACAAAGAGGAGAAAGATGTGAGGTGGGCAGCAGTAACACAAGAGGACAGTTGTTAGGGAGTTGCCCTGCCCTGCCCTGCCTGTTCCTCTGAGGTTCATTTGGGTCAGCTCTCCACCTGCCTGGATTGTCCATCTGCTGTTCTGTCATCATGCAACAGTTCACAGGGTTGCCTATTGGTGGCTACACAAACTGCAGCATGACAACATCCCTACAGTTTTATTATATAGCAAGATTAATACATGTCAATGAAGCTTGCACACGAGAATTTCCTGCAATACTGTGCCCCATGTTAACCAATGGAGGGGATGCCATGTGCATTTCCAACATGTATTGGGCCAGCCTTTACATTGAGCCTCTGTAACAAAGCATGTCTGGATGTGCTGCAAGCTCTTAGGATAATAAGATTGCCCTGTGTAATTTATTTTCTGCTTAATGTATCTCCCATTTTTCTTCTTCCCTTCCCATTCCTTTTTACTTTTATCCTACTCTCAATTGCACACCTGTTATATGCACAAACATAATGTGTGTGAGAGTGTGTGCACATATGTGTAGTTTGGTAAAGTTCAATGCTATTTCCATTAAGCGGTAACAAACTTCTCTATAAAAATGTAAACAATGCAGGAAGAGTAATAATGCAGCAGTGTATTCTGAGTCATTGTGATAAATGCTCTTGTAACCTAGCAAACAGCCAAGCCTGTAAAATGAATGCATTTAAGGAAACATATAGCAACAATCTATGCACTGCTTCACTAAATGCTCTTTAAAATGGGAGTTTTTAAGGTTATGCATTTTGAATGGCTAGTAGGTTGATATTTCATGTCAAAGCATTAGTCTGAAAAGCTGATGTTTGAGATGAGAATGCCTCTCTGTGTGGAAGGTTAAGCCTCAAATCAGAAGGTCAGCTTGTATGAATTGCTATAAAAAGCATTTTTTAGTTTTCTTATATTTTTATAAATAAAATGCATGCATTGTCATAAAACTGCAGTTTTTAAAAAGAAAAGAGAATTAGGCAAGCCAAACAATTGGTAATTTGTAATGTATAACAGTTTTCACTTTCACTGAAACATGGCAAACATGGACAAATGACAACTTCTTTTGAAGCCTGGGGTACTGAAAAATTAAATCAGCAGGCTTTGTTATTGATGTTGTTTCTAGCAAGAATGTTTTGAAACCCTTCCCTTTCATGTGACTCTTAGGAATAAACAGGTTTGTAGGTTGAATCATTTTAGCGATTAATTCCTCTAACAGATTCATATCCAAATCTCTGGTGTTTTCCCTCCATGTCACTTTCGTCCCCTAAAAACTGGCTGTAGGGCCTTTTGCAGGATAAAGAACACAAGAAGAGCCTGTTGAATCTGCCAGTGGCTCATTTAGTCCAGCATCCCATTCTCACAGGGGCCAAGCAAATGCCTATGCCATGGGAAGTCCACAAGGAGGACCTGAGCACAACATTACTCTCCCCACCTGCAGTTTCCAGTAGTATTCAGAAGCATATGGCCTCCAATAGTGGAGGGAGACTAATAGCCCTCAGAGTTAGTAGGCACTGATAGACTTATCCTCCATGAATTTGTCTAATCCTCTTTTAAAGCCATCTAAGAAAGACCCAAGGGATGCGGGTGGCACTGTGGGTTAAACCACAGAGCCGAGGGGCTTGCCGATCAGAAGGTCGGCGGTTTGAATCCCTGCAATGGGGTGAGCTCCCATTACTCTGTCCCTGCAGTTCGAAAGCACATCAAAGTGCAAGTAGATAAATAGGTACCGCTACAGCAGGAAGGTAAACAGCGTTTCTGTGTGCTGCTCTTGTTCGCCAGAAGCGGCTTTGTCATGCTGGCCACATGACCTGGCAGCTGTATGCTGGCTCCCTCGGCCAAGAATGTGAGATGAGCACCGCAACCCCAGAGTCGGTCACAACCAGACCTAATGGTCAGGGGCCCCTTTACCTTTTAAGAAAGACCCATTACTGGATTTGGAAGAACCACCAATGGCCCTCTTCAAACTGGCAAGACGTTAAAGGGAGCAAATCAAATGGGCAGGCAAAGGGATCTCTCACCTGTGCAAATATTGAGGGGGAGGGAGACATAAGTGGGTGGACTCTTAATTAAATCTGCAATATCCACACACCAACTTCAATTCTTCAATTGTCAGCAAATTATGGGCTCCCCTTTGTTGTTGTTGTTTAGTCGTTTAGTCGTGTCCGACTCTTCGTGACCCCATGGACCATAGCACGCCAGGCACTCCTGTCTTGCACTGCCTCCCGCAGTTTGGTCAAACTCATGTTCGTAGCTTCGAGAACACTGTCCAACCATCTCGTCCTCTGTCGTCCTCTTTTCCTAGTGCCCTCCATCTTTCCCAACATCAAGGTCTTTTCCAAGGATTCTTCTCTTCTCATGAGGTGGCCAAAGTATTGGAGCCTCAGCTTCACGATCTGTCCTTCCAGTGAGCACTCAGGGCTGATTTCCTTAAGAATGGATAGGTTTGATCTTCTTGCAGTCCATGGGACTCTCAAGAGTCTCCTCCAGCACCATAATTCAAAAGCATCAATTCTTCGGCGATCAGCCTTCTTGATGGTCCAGCTCTCACTTCCATACATCACTACTGGGAAAACCATAGCTTTAACTATACGGACCTTTGTCGGCAAGGTGATGTCTCTGCTTTTTAAGATGCTGTCTAGGTTTGTCATTGCTTTTCTCCCAAGAAGCAGGCGTCTTTTAATTTCGTGACTGCTGTCACCATCTGCAGTGATCAAGGAGCCCAAGAAAGTAAAATCTCTCACTGCCTCCATTTCTTCCCCTTCTATTTGCCAGGAGGTGATGGGACCAGTGGCCATGATCTTGGTTTTTTTGATGTTGATCTTCAGACCATATTTTGCGCTCTCCTCTTTCACCCTCATTAAAAGGTTCTTTAATTCCTCCTCACTTTCTGCCATCAAGGTTGTGTCATCTGCATATCTGAGGTTGTTGATATTTCTTCCGGCAATCTTAATTCCGGCTTGGGATTCATCTAGTCCAGCCTTTCGCATGATGAATTCTGCATATAAGTTAAATAAGCAGGGAGACAATATACAACCTTGTCGTACTCCTTTCCCAATTTTGAACCAATCAGTTGTTCCATATCCAGTTCTAACTGTAGCTTCTTGTCCCACATAGAGATTTCTCAGGAGACAGATGAGGTGATCAGGCACTCCCATTTCTTTAAGAACTTGCCATAGTTTGCTGTGGTTGACACAGTCAAAGGCTTTTGCATAGTCAATGAAGCAGAAGTAGACGTTTTTCTGGAACTCTCTAGCTTTCTCCATAATCCAGCGCATGTTTGCTATTTGGTCTCTGGTTCCTCTGCCCCTTCGAAATCCAGCTTGCACTTCTGGGAGTTCTCGGTCCACATACTGCCTAAGCCTGCCTTGTAGAATTTTAAGCATAACCTTGCTAGCGTGTGAAATGAGCGCAATTGTGCGGTAGTTGGAGCATTCTTTGGCACTGCCCTTCTTTGGAATTGGGATGTAGACTGATCTTCTCCAATCCTCTGGCCATTGCTGAGTTTTCCAAACTTGCTGGCATATTGGGTGTAGCACCTTAACAGCATCATCTTTTAAAATTTTAAATAGTTCAACTGGAATACCATCACTTCCACTGGCCTTGTTATTAGCAATGCTTTCTAAGGCCCATTTGACTTCACTCTCCAAGATGTCTGGCTCAAGGTCAGCAACCACACTACCTGAGGTGTACGAGACCTCCATATCTTTCTGGTATAATTCCTCTGTGTGATCCCCTTCATGGATCACTGCCTTGTCGTGGCGAAGGGGCTTAAATAACTTAGAGAAGTTATGTTTTGACCAAACGTGATCCACCTAGAGAAGGAACTGCCAAGCCCCTCCAGTATCCCTGCCAAGAAAAACTCTATGGGCTCCCCTTTAGCTTCCTAAAAATTTATACTTAAGAAGGCCATCACAAAAGGTAAAGTTGAGTGAGTACCCTCTAGCTACCTCTCCACCCTGTCACACCCCACTATATTAATCTCTCTCTCTCTCTCTCTCTCTCTCTCTCTCTCTCTCTCTCTCTCTCTCTCTCTCTCTCTCTCTCTCTCTCTCTCTGTGTGTGTGTGTGTGTGTCACTCTCTCTCTCTCTCTCACTCACTCACTCACACACACACAAACTACCTAGGAGAAGTGAGTAAACTGACAGTGCCCCCTTCTTTCATGTTCTCTGTTCTGCTCAGGGGACTTGGGATAGAATAGGTTCTCCCACTTTATGCTGGACAGCCAGGAAGCATGGAACAGACTTGCGGTGTCTCTAATTTTCCCAAGAGCCTTATGTGGTGCAAGAGGAAAGGCAGTGAAGTCAGCTTAATTGGGCTCTTAGGTCTCTGGGTCCTGGCATTTGTCCAAATGAGCCAAACTCTGTCATGATGATGTCCACTTCATTCTCTTCTTTAAAAAAAAAGGTGGTTAATATATCTCTGCTGAGGGGAAACAACCATTTACTGTAACTAGGCTTGTGGAGATGTGGGAAATTTTTGACCAGTCTATAACTTCCCTTTTTACAGTGCTTTTTTCTGGGGGTACTCAAGGGTACGCAGTACCGATACTTTTTTCCAGAAGAAAAGCACTGCTTTTCTACATAAGATATTGGAGCTGTTAGTTCTTTCAACATTTTGGACATTCCTGGATGAAGACGATTTACCATATCTTGATCTATTTCAGCAGAGCTTTATGCCTCTCTCTGAGATGCCCATACAAGGTATTATGCATAGCTGCCAAGTTATCCCTTTTTTTAAGGGATTTTCCCTTATGCTGAATAGGCTTCCTCGCGAGAAAAGGGAAAACTTGGCAGCTATGGTATTATGGGAACTGTATGGCTGCCACTGAAAGCTTTACACTCCCATCATCTAGTTACAGGTAGGTAGCTGTGTTGGTCTGATGTAGTTGAAACAAAATAAAAAAATTCCTTCCAGTAGCACCTTAGAGAGCAACTAAGTTTGTCATTGGTATGAGCTTCCATGTGCAGATACCTGAAGAAGTGTGCATGCACACGAAAGCTCATACCAATGACAAACTTAGTTGCTCTCTAAGGTACTCCCATCATCAATATAATTATAGACATAATCTAAAAAGACAAGTCATAACTATTCTACCGGGACGCGGGTGCCATGCCACTGTGGTCTAAACCAAAGAGCCTAGGGCTTTTCAATTGGAAGGTCGGCGGTTCGAATCCCCGCGACGGGGTGAGCTCCCATTGCTCGGTCCCAGCTCCTGCCAACCAGCAGTTAAAAAACATATCAAAGTGCAAGTAGATAAATAGGTGGGAAGGTAAATGGCGTTTCCGTGTGCTGCTCTGGTTTCGCCAGAAGCAGCTTAGTCATGCTGGCCACATGACCCAGAAAAACTGTCTGCGGACAAACGTCGGCTCCCTCAGCCAGTAAAGTGAAATGAGCGCCACAACCCCAGAGTCGTTCGCGACTGGACTTAACTGTCAGGGGCCCTTTACCCTTTTTTAAAAAAAACCATTCTACCAGAAAGCACCAGGCCCATCAAAATATTTCATTGTAAGGCCTACTGGAATAAAAAGGTCTTCACTGTCTTCCTGAGGGATCATGGACTAGCTATGAGATCTGTTCCCTCATAGGTAGGGGGGAAGGTTTATTCTGCATTCACATTTCAAGGCTACCCTGTCAAAGGGCTTGTGGCAAATGAAAGATTTATCTTATTAAAAATAAAACTCAAAAAATTAGCCTAAACCAGGGGTGGGGAAACCTCCAGGTGTTACTGGTAGGAAGCTCCCATCATCCCTAACCATTACTGACCAGGGATTGTGGGAGCTGTGGTCCAACAACATCAGGAGGGCTACAGTCCCATCCATCTGTTTCTTCTTCTTCTTCTTCTTCTTCTTCTTCTTCTTCTTCTTCTTCTTCTTCTTCTTCTTCAGCAATCACTCGTATCCGAGTAAGATTGTCTTGCATAAACACGATTTTAACAATGGGTCCGTAAGTGACTGTGGCATAGCTGCCAAGTTATCCCTTTTTTAAAGGGATTTCCCCTTATGCTGAATAGGCTTCCTCACGAGAAAAGGGAAAACTTGGCAGCTATGGACTGTGGAGGCCAATTCTGGATCCACACGTCCTTCCACAGTGGCACCATCACCCTTGCCCTAAACCAGGGTTTCCCAAACTTGGGTCTCCAGCTGCTTTTGGCCTACAACTCCCATCATCCCTAGCTAAGAAGACCAGTGGTCAGGGATGACGTGAATTGTAGTCCAAAAACATCTGGAAACCCAAGTTTGGGAAACCCTTCCCTAAACCCTCAGTTCATTTCATGCCAAATCACACAGGTCTTAGAAGGCTTACAAAAGAGGTTTCGGAAAGCTTTCAGGAGATCTTTCTCCCCAATCTTGGCCCCTTGCCAACTGTCAACAAAACCCACCTGAGACTGTTATGGTAAAACAAACAAATGTAGGTGCCTGTTAGACGCTGTTCATTCTCCCCATAAACTATCATATTCTATCCGGTAGAGGTATAGGAAACAGATAGAAGATCTCTAAGGATGACAACCTTGACTGTTCCTATTGGATAACTGTGGGAAACTAACCTGAAATGTGGAGGAAGTTACTACTGTGTCACACTTGATGCCACAGCCATGCTGTTTACACTGTATCAGTGTTACACCAGTGTCAAGTCATGACAACATGAAGTGTCAAAGCCAGTAGGAAATCCCTGAATTCAAGGATACTTAGAGAGATCCCGAATTGACCACGGCAGCTCATAAGAGTATACAGTGGAACCTCAGTTTATGAACACCTCGGTTTATGAATTTTCGGTTTATGAACACCGTGGACCCATCTGGAACGGATTAATTCATTTTCCATTACTTTCAATGGGAAAGTTTGCTTGAGGTTTATGAACGCTTCAGTTTATGAACAGACTTCCGGAACCAATTACACCCATGCTTCAGTTTATGAACGCTTCAGTTTAAGTACTCCGCGGACCTGTCTGGAACGGATTAATCCACTTTCCATTACTTTAAATGGAAAAGTTTGCTTCAGTTTATGAACACTTACTCCGCGGACCGTCTGGAACGGATTAATTCACTTTCCATTACTTTCAATGGGAAAGTTCACTTCAGTTTATGAACGCTTCAGTTTATGAACAGACTTCCGGAACCAATTGTGTTCATAAACTGAGGTACCACTGTACATTCCATCTTTATGGACATGCATCTAACCAACACATTTTACATGTGGTGCGGCCAAAGCAAAGATGTTCCCGTATAAAGTAGAGCTTAGGGCAGTCAGTCTACTCCTTTGTGTTTGTAAGTCACGGGAACATTAACCACTCCAGGTGAAGGAACCAGGCAATGATTATAGACATAATTTTCTCTAAAGGGGTTGTGTTGTATTTTTTAAGAATCCTTCTTCAGCAATTCCAGAACCCCCTATGCCACTTCTACAGTAATCTGCCTTAAAAATGAGAAGGTTGTGGTTATAATTTGTCATTATTATAAATATAGGGTGGGGGGAACTATCATACAGAAATTTTAAAAAAGGTCATTGATTTTTTTTGGAAAAGGCCATACATCTGCAAATAGGAAAAGGACAAAGGTTTGGATGGATTACTAGGGGGGGTTGGAGTAAGCAATTAGGGGTGGAAAAAGGGAAGTGTTTTTTATAGATAGATAGAAGGTGGAAATATAACAAAGTGGTTTACAGGAGGGGAAGGTCAAAAGACAAGTATAATTAGTGATTAAAAGATAGCACAGTACTTAAAAGGAAGTAGCTTGAAGAAGCATTATGGTTTTTACTACTACTGTAAAAGGGCAGAAAGGTTTTCCTTCCGCAAATGGAAATGAGTAACATCAGTGGGGAAAATATAAAAGTTGCAGTTGTTAAAAACAAAAAACCTGAAGCAGAAATTTAAGCGCAATACTTATGACTGAGCACACCAAATACTATGGAGCTTTACATTTTAGTGGCCACATTTTATTTGTGGCCACAGAACATAAAGATCACGGCATTACAAATAAAAGTGACTTTTGAAAGTGTGGCCTATTATGCCTTTCCATTAGTTGTTTTTCAAAGAACCAGGCAGGAAACAATGATTTTAGACTATCCTGCCCCTGAATATATTTACGGGTATATTGTTCCACAGCACACTACTCCAAACAATGAGAGGTGCAAAATTCTAGGGGTTCCAGACACTTACCCAGGTTTCGTGTTTCTTTTGGAATGAGGGACAGGTGTGATACATTATATACAGTATATGGTTTGTTTTCACATATTTACAACCTGAGCCTGCAATGAAGGGCTTCACAGCATTAACACCCCAAAAGGGTCCTGCTTCTTCCATAGCCACAGCCTTGGATTCCATCAAAAAATCAGGCATAGCTCTGTCTCTCTTCCTTCCCAGCCTGCTACCTTGCTTCCAGCTTAAATAACTCAACTCTCAACTTTTGGGTATCCCAAGAATTTTGAATCCTTGCTTAGTTTTGACACTTTCTGGATATAGGAATTAGAAGGCATACAGCCTACTGCCCCACACAACCTCATAACACTATGTTATAATTCCAGGGGAATCAATTTTATTTCCGTTAGCTATAGATCCATTTATTGCAACAGAGTCCATGTGAATCCGGCTCTCTTTTTCAGCCCTAGAAAACTGGAAGGTTTTGCCTTGTAACATTTAATGTGCCACTGTGATATTACTTTTTTATATAAAATAAAATAAGGCCTATGCTTAAAACACTGTTGTCTGTGTGACAATACTTCTTCTTACTACATTGGTGCCAGAGAATAAATAATATACAATGGATAAGATCAGGGGACAGCAAACTTCAGCAGGAGGCCGGTCCACTGTCCCTCAGACCTTGTGGGGGGCTGGACTATTATTATTTTGGGGGGGGGGGGTAAACGAATTCCTATGCCCCACAAATAACCCAGAGATGCATTTTAAATAAAAGGACACATTCTACTCGTGTAAAAACACGCTGATTCCCGGAATGTCCGTGGGCCAGATTTAGAAGGCGATTGGGCCGCATCCGGTCCCCGGGCCTTAGTTTGCCTACCCATGGATAAGATGATTTAAAACAAGCAAAGCTGGAACAGCTTCTGTTAGAGCAGAACAGTGCATGCTCTATATGAGAAACAACCCTTCTATAGCCAGTGGTTCAAGAGCCAGAAAGTCATTACTGTAAACTAGGGGTGCGGAAAATTTGTATGTAGATGGAGTGCTGCATTCGCCCAAGGAAAGACAAATGTGGGTGGTGGGGCCAGACCTGGCAGTGGGCAACCTATTTTCTCTCAACCACTATTCCCCTCTTTCTTCCCTTAATTTTTCTCTCTCTCCCCCTCCTTCCCGCTCCCCTTGCCGCTGGGGAACATTTTCTGTTGAACGGTTGTTTGTATGTCTGTTTGCTTGTTTATTAGACGTACTGTATTTCTATTTGACCCTTCCAGCGAGTTTGCCTCACTCAGAACTGTTCACAACCATCCAAATCAACATATAATACTGGGGAAAAAGATACAATCCTGCTGGTTGTGCAGGAGCTCAGTGCTTCGGATAAAGGACAATATAAGGACATGTTCTAAAGCAGCCAGTCGTCTTCCCTGCTAGATGTTGCCTAGAATCTCACAAAGATGTTATATGGCACAATTTTGGATAGTGAAAAGGCATGAAGTGGGCAAGACAAGGGATGATTCACCCCTGTGAATCATTTATTTTGTAACAAAAAAACAAAACAAAACCAGGGTATAGATCTTCTAAATAAATAACATGTCATCCAATACATTTTCCAAGCAACAACCTGAAGACTTTCCATTAATGCAAGTGCTCACTGGAGATAAAAGTGAAAAAATATCTGTTGCTGCTACTCATAACTATACAATTATGTTTGCATGTAGCACACTTTACCATCTCATTCTTCATCACCACAAATATATCTGAAGAAGTGTGCATGCACACGAAAGCTCATACCAATGACAAACTTAGTTGGTCTCTAAGGTGCTACTGGAAGGAATTTTTTTATTTTGTTTCGACTACGGCAGACCAACACGGCTACCTACCTGTAACCACAAATATATTCTTATATTCAGATTTAAGGGATGAGGATCTGAAGTGAAGTAATGGTGACTTTACGGATTTGTTGTTGTTGTTGTTTAGTCGTTTAGTCGTGTCCGACTCTTCGTGACCAGAGCACGCCAGGAACTCCTGTCTTGCACTGCCTCCCGCAGTTTGGTCAAACTCATGTTCGTAGCTTCGAGAACACTGTCCAACCATCTCGTCCTCTGTCGTCCCCTTCTCCTAGTGCCCTCAATCTTTCCCAACATCAGGGTCTTTTCCAGGGAGTCTTCTCTTCTCATGAGGTAGCCAAAGTATTGGAGCCTCAACTTCAGGATCTGTCCTTCCAGAGAGCACTCAGGGCTGATTTCCTTCAGAATGGATAGGTTCGATCTTCTTGCAGTCCATGGGACTCTCAAGAGTCTCCTCCAGCACCATAATTCAAAAGCATCAATTCTTCAGCGATACGATAGGATGCTATTTTGGACTCGCTGAGTGATCACCTTCCCTAACCACGTAAATTTTGTTTTTATTTTCCTCAAATATGACATAATTGCAGGTAGCTCAAGTCCAGAAATGGAGCAAGAAAATAATTTTCCCCACCTCTCAAGAGTTAATAAAGCCTTAAAGAGTTAAAGAGTACATTATCACTCAAACTGATGTAAAGGAAGTCTTACTAGCACTAAGTGCTGTGTGAATTGCACTATTATCTGGCACAAAGACCTTAAACACCATAAATCACACCAGGGTGCATCCCCCTCTGGCTGCTGATCCATAATCCCCCAATGCCCTGAGCTTTCAGAAGGTAATCTTTCAACAATAGGATGAGCTGAGAATTGTGTTCTCCTAGGATTTGTGTTGCAATTTAATGTGTGTAGCTTTGGTGGTGACAAGAGCCACTTGTATCCCATTCAAAATTTGCAGGAATTTAAAAACACCTTTTATAAGTTGCATGGGGTAGGGGGGGATCAAATTAATTTCAGAAAGTGCATGCTGCCCCTCAATTAAAAAAAATATATTTTCAAGACTACAGAATGTGTTTATTCCCTCTCCCCCCCCTTTATGGCTAGTTTCCAGACAGATAAATCTGGACTCTGGTGTACCTCAATATTACATATTTCAAACAACAGTGGAATTAGTTGAGTTCTGTCACATTTTACCATTGTTCAAGCCTGGATAAAGAACAAAAGTGTTAGAACATTTCTTCAATAGCTATTGACAAGGCCTGAGAGCACCAAACTGTTCCTTGTTTAAGCCACCAACCCCATCAAATATATTTGTTTCCTTTGAGAGAACAGAACACAGATTATATTGACTGAGTAACCCAAACTGTTTGTTTGTTTGTTTGTTTGTTCACAACAATTATTTACCACCTTGCTATAATACAATTCACATTTGTATTTTGAATATAGTAATAATAATAATTTATTATTTATACCCTGCCCATCTGGCTGGGTATCCCCAGCCACTCTGGGCGGCTTCCAACAGAAAAATAAAACACAGTGATCTATTAAACATTAATTTGTTGTTGTTGTTTAGCCGTTTAGTCGTGTCCGACTCTTCGTGACCCCATGGACCAGAGCACGCCAGGCACTCCTGTCTTGCACTGCCTCCCACAGTTTGGTCAAACTCATGTTCGTAGCTTCGAGAACACTGTCCAACCATCTTGTCCTCTGTCGTCCCCTTCTCCTAGTGCCCTCAATCTTTCCCAACATCAGGGTCTTTTCCAAGGATTCTTCTCTTCTCATGAGGTGGCCAAAGTATTGGAGCCTCAGCTTCACGATCTGTCCTTCCAGGGAGCACTCAGGGCTGATTTCCTTAAGAATGGATAGGTTTGATCTTCTTGCAGTCCATGGGACTCTCAAGAGTCTCCTCCAGCACCATAATTCAAAGGCATCAATTCTTCAGCGATCAGCCTTCTTTATGGTCCAGCTCTCACTTCCATACATCACTACTTTTAAACATTAAAAGCCTCCCTAAACAGGGCTGCCTTCAGATATCTTCTAAAAGTCTAGTAGTTGTTTTTCTCTTTGACATCTGATGGGAGGGTGTTCCACAGGGCGGGCGCCACTACCGAGAAGGCCCTCTGTCTAGTTCCCTGCAACTTGGCTTCTCGCAATGAGGGAACTGCCAGAAGGCCCTCGGTGCTGGACCTCAGTGTCCGGGCAGAACGATGGAGGTGGAGACGCTCCTTCAGGTATACTGGACCAAGGCCATTTAGGGCTTTAAAGGTCAGCACCAACACTTTGAACTGTGCTCGGAAACGTACTGGGAGCCAATGTAGATCTTTCAAAACCGGTGTCATGTGGTCTCGGTGGCCGCTCCCAGTCACCAGTCTAGCTGCCGCATTCTGGATTAGTTGTAGTTTCCGAGTCACCTTCAAAGGTAGCCCCACGTAGAGCGCATTGCAGTAGTCCAAGTGAGAGATAACTAGAGCATGCACCATTCTGGCAAGACAGTCTGCAGGCAGGTAGGGTCTCAACCTGTGTACCAGATGGAGCTGATAGACAGCTGCCCTGGACACAGAATTGACCTGCGCCTCCATGGACAGCTGTGAGTCCAAAATGACTCCCAGGCTGCGCACCTGGTCCTTCAGGGGCACAGTTACCCCATTCAGGACCAGGGAGTCCTCCACACCTGCCCGCCTCCTGTCCCCCACAAACAGTACTTTTGTCTTGTCAGGATTCAACCTCAATCTGTTAGCCGCCATCCATCCTCCAACCGCCTCCAGGCACTCACACAGGACCTTCACCGCCTTCACTGGTTCCCCTTTGCTTCCTACTATTTCAGTCACTCATCTTTCTGTTCAGCTACTTGGGTGATGATCTGAGCTCCGAGAAGTAGGGCTGAAAAAGCAAGTAGTAGAGAGGTCATTCTTCCCCACTTCCTCTTTCACCTCCAAACTTTTCAAGATTCTGCAGCTCTGGTGCCGATATGAGCCTTGAAAAGAAGATAGATCTGAAAGAGGAAGTAGAAAGGAGCTTTGCTCTTCCAGCATCCTCCTTCAGCTCTATGTAGTTTTCAAGAGGGAAAAGGGTAACCCCTCACCGTCTCATGAAGACAGGGGGAGTGAGAGGGCTCAACGTCTTCAGGACCACCAAGGAAAGTCCTCAAGGGAACCATCACCCAAAGTTTGGTAGAAGATACCACCTGAAAATGCTGCAGAAGTCAGCAATACTGACAGTATAACTATATGCTTGCTTACTTGGAAGAAAATTATATTTTGTTCAATAGCCTTGCGCCCTTGTGTGTTTAGGTTCACACCCTTAAATATTCAAAACAATGTGATAAAAGGAAGAAAAAATATGTATGAAGCTCAAAATGGAAACAGGAACAGGGTGAAAATTTGCTTCTCACCGCCTGTTTTCAATGTAAAGGTAAAGGGACCCCTGACCATTAGGTCCAGTCCCGGACGACTCTGAGGTTGCGGTGCTCATCTCGCTTTACTGGCCAAGGGAGCCGGCGTACAGCTTCCAGGTCATGTGGCCAGCATGACAAAGCCGCTTCTGGTGAACCAGATCAGCGCACGGAAATGCCGTTTACTTTCCCGCTTGGAGCGGTACCTATTTATCTACTTGCACTTTGACATGCTTTCAAACTGCTAGGTTGGCAGGAGCTGGGACCAAGCAATGGGAGCTCACTCCTTCACAGGGATTCGAACCGCCAACCTTCTGATCAGGAAGCCCTAGGCTCTGTGGTTTAACCCACAGCGCCACCTGGGTCCCTCTGTGTTTTCAATGTAGGCCCATCTAATTATGGCAGGTTACAGACTGTGGCTATGCTTCAGAGTGGAACAGAAATGAACCCATATGTCTGGAAAGGAGCTCAGAGAATGTGTTTTTTGAAGTGGTTTTGTTAAACAATCATAGACAACTCTGTAGGAAGGTCACAGGATATATGGAGAATGAGCAGGAGAGGCATCAACATTGCAAGTCCTCAGTTGAGTTGCCCTCTACATGTCTTCTGAAGCATCTTACATGGCTTGAGACAGGGTACCATGCTCAAGTAATCATTAATTACCATTCATATTATGGTAATTCATATTAGGGACCCAGGTGGCGCTGTGGTTAAACCACTGAGCCTAGGGCTTGCTGATCAGAAGGTCGGCGGTTCGAATCCCTGTGACGGGGTGAGCTCCCGTTGCTTGATCCCAGCTCCTGCCAACCTAGCAATTCGAAAGCACATCAAAATGCAAGTAGATAAATAGGAACCGCTACAGCGGGAAGGTAAACGGCGTTTCCGTGTGCTGCTCTGGTTTGCCAGAAGCGGCTTTGTCATGCTGGCCACATGACCTGGAAGCTATACGCCGGCTCCCTCGGCCAATAATGTGAGATGTGCGCGCAACCCCAGAGTCGGTTACGACTGGACCTAATGGTCAGGGGTCCCTTTACCTTTACCTTATTACCGGTATGATTAAGCATCATTGCTGCCAGCTCATTGCTGCCAAGGATCAAGCTGCATGGCTACAGTCCTATGGATGCTTCTTTTGGAGTAAGTCTCATTGAATTCAACTGGACTTACTTATGAACATGTTGCTCAAGGTTCCTCAGACAACATTGATTATGTTATTATCAGTGTTCCATCTCTGTGGTTCATACAAAAACTGTCCTGGAATACATAACAAAGGCAATGAAGTTTTGGGGTGTCTTTGTTAATTTTAAAATACAGTGAGTCACCAGCCTCCAGTTAAAAATGCTTTGTATGCATTCTTCTGGTGGGGTGGAGGAGGGGGAGGAATAAAAGCCACAGTTATCAGAAATCTGTCCCTTATTCTATAACGTGGGAATGTGTTTCTGCTTATTTCTGCCTCTTCTCCTTCGCTCTCCCGCCCCACCCCGATTCATTTTATGTTCTAAATCCCATCAGAAGGTTAATTGTGTTAACAGGAGTTACTGCCACAGGGGAAAGATGTGATTGAATGCTGAGTGCAGTTTTAGTTGATAACCTCAGAGTGACTGAAAGGGCACAAAAAGGGGGCCGATCTGCTCTGAAGGGGCTGTCAGTCACTCAGGAAAAATGCGGCTACGGGAGAAATGGCCTTATCTCCCAGGACACAAGGAAGAAAAGCTATCAAAATAATCTCAAGCCTGCACTCCTTCTAGCTTGTATGTCTCTGTCTGCAGGCCTGGCAGCTGAGCTACAGATATGACAAACAGGGCTTTTCATCGGGTGTGAATCATAAACAAACAAGCACAAGGCTCAGTATATTCTTGGGCACAGTTGAAATGGCACGAAAACGTGCAATTCATCAGAAGGGCTAATGCGCAATGGTAAATAATGGGATATTATTACACCAGTGAACTGTTTCAGAAAGAAGGAAGGAAGGAAGGAAGGAAGGAAGGAAGGAAGGAAGGAAGGAAGGAAGAAAGAAAGAAAGAAAGAAAGAAAGAAAGAAAGAAAGAAAGAAAGAAAGAAAGAAAGAAAGAAAGAAAGACTCAGCAACAATGGCCCACTCCAATGAGAAAATTATGTACACAAAATTCTCTACATAGAAAAGGGTAAAACCAGTGACTCGGTTTGGATGGGGGCCTCACACACTGGGTTGTAAACAATACTAGTCCCACTTAATTTTACTCTAAGTAAAATATAGCTGTATGTTGGATAACCCACACAGCCTAAACTATGCTTACATACCCTCCAACATTTCTCTGATGAAAATAGGATGCCCTAAGGAAAAGTGGGACATTTCGGGATCAAATCAGAAACCAGGATGGCTTCTGAAAATCTGGCACTGTTCCTGGAAAATAGGGACACTTGGGGGGGGGGGGTTCTGAGCTTATTTCCCCTCTTCAACAGGTGATCAGTCTGTGTGCAGGAGCCTGTGGGCTTTTCAGGCAAGAAGCTGTAACCAGCAACCACTTACAATTTAAGATCTAGCATGATCAATTTATGTATTATGTATCGCACCCATCAACTAGGGAACTCAAGAGTAGCACACATTGTTCTTTTCTACTTGTTTTTGCCTTCTCAACAACCCTGTGAATTACGGTAGGTGGCACTAGGAAAGTGTCTGGTTGACCCCAGGGGCAGATCTGCTATGAAACTAAGGAAGCTTAAGCTACAGGGCCCTTAATCCTGGAGGGGTCTCAGAAGGGGCTTTAGTCCACATTGCTTAAAAATTTGGGGTCTTCTAGACCCAATTGGAGTTGCACATCTCAAATTGATTATTATTTTTTTGTTGTAGATATTTCAACAATCCCCAAGTTTGAGAGTCAGCAGCACAGCTGTTGTAAAGGTGTGGTAATCTGTTGTGGAACAACCCCATTGAAGAAGATAACAGTGATTACTCAGACCTCATTGCTGGCTGTGATGGTGCCCCCATGGCAGTTCAAGCGTGAAGGCCCCCAAGATGTAGGTCTGCCACTGGTTGACCCAAGGCCACCCAGAGAGTTTTGTGGCTAAGCAGGAATTTGAAGAGGTCTCCCTCTCTGGTTCTGGACCAAAATACTAACCACTATAGCACACTGCTTGTTGGGACAAATTGTCTTCTCCAGAATAAATATCTAAACATCACAGACTTAGTTCACAAATAGAGGATGAGGTAGTAAAATTACATGACATTAGACAGCAAGGGTGCATCACAAGACAGAATCCTCCTCTATGTAATAAGCAGTCACTGCACATAGGAAAAAATAGATTTGGGGGGAAATGTTCTGTTGAAAGCAATGATTCTTCAACATCAACTTTGTCAGACTTATCATGTTGTTCGGGTGCCTGATTACCGTCTTCCAAAGCAACTACAAAAAAGAGGTTTAAAGGCACTCTCAATGCATATACATATACATACTGGTACATACACACACCGGTACATACACACACACACACACACACACACACACACACACACACATCGTAACATAAGCATTGATAACTGGAAAACACTGTCTTGCGAGCTCTCCAACTGGAGAGCAACTTTTACCAAGGGTGTCATGGACTTTGAAGAAGCACGAACTCAGTGTGTGAAAAGGAGAAATGAGCTAAGAGGGTTTGGCAAACCCTCACCATGATCAACACCTGCCCAGAAACCTGTGTCCCCACTATGGAAGGACGTGTGGATCCAGAGTTAGCCTTCACAATCACTTACGGACTCACTGTTAAGACTGTGTTCATGGAAGACAATCTTCCTTGGCTACAAGTGATTGCTAAAGAATAAGTTAGGTTTGTATGGAGTTAAAGCTTTCGGGATTGAATCAAGTGTCTGTTCATGGCATCCTGTTTATTTCTCTCTCTCCTACCCTCAATTTTTAAAAAATATATCCTGTCTTTTCTTAGTTCAAAGCAGCTCACAAACTCATTTGCCTTCCCTCTGCCATGCTGATACAATAATAGTGTCCTAAAATTGTCTCTCAAGTATGCATGCTAATCTTTAACATACTATTTCCCCTAGATATTAGATACTGTATATTCCTGCGTATAAGACTACTTTTTAACCCAGGAAAATTTTCTCAAAAGTCGGGGGTCGTCTTATACGCCGGGTCGTATTTCTTATATGGCGAGTATATCCTAAACTTTATATTTTAACTGGAAAAGCTGGGCGTCGTCTTATACGCCCAGTCGTCTTGTACGCCGGAATATACGGTATTCCTCTAACAAACCAAACCCAAATGCCTTCTTCTGCTACGTCCTAATAGAGCTTGACTGTTCCCTCCAGCACCCATTCTGAGGTGAAACGGTTCTGCAGTGATGAAACTAACAACACAACTTGAACAAAACAACCAAAAATGCTTATTGACTTGATAGCAGGGAAAGCCAGTTTGAAGTATTTGATTCCTGACACCAGTTAAGCAAGTATGTGCAAAGTGTAAAACCTGCACTTGTTGATTTCTGACATAAAAATCAATGAAACTGTCCATAACCTTCATCTCTTTGGTTTAACTCTCCATAGTAGATCAAAAGAGAGTAATTAGATTTCTGCCTGACTAGCAGGGGTAGAAAGCTGTTTCATTTTGGATCAAAAACCTTCCCAGTAGATTACACCTCCTAACCGTTGCTTATCAACACTTAACAATTGCTTCTGTATTTGACTTTGACAGAACTACCAGAATGCTACAATCTAATTTCCAGAGAAAGATGATGAAAGGCTTTCAAAGTTTTAGTTTTGTTCCCGGTTTCAGTATGTGTTCTCCGTTGTGTTACACATTTTGGCTATCCAGATTTCTGGACCATCCAATCTTACTAACCACCTCAATAATTAAAATAAAGCAGGAGAAGCCTTCATTTAATGGACAAGACAATCTTTAGGTTTAGATTTAATGTACCTGTCTCACTCTGTAAATAAATATGGCTCTGTTTTCATGCTCCAAATATGACTAAGGCTATGTATGCTATACCTTTAAAGCTTATTCAAAACATTCTTTCCCTCAAAGGATTCTGGGCACTGTAATTTACCCCTCACAGAGTTTCAATTCCCAGCAACCCTTAACAAAGGGCATAACCTCATACTTATTTTTATTTATTTACTTTCTCTAGAAGGGGGCAGCTGCCCCCCGCCCCCTCCCTGGCTATGCTCATGCACAGCCTAACACTCTTCCATAGATTTTCATTTGGCGACTTCTTTAATATCACAAACATTTTGCTACCTGCCACTGGAGGCAACTGTTTTAGCTGCCGTCTGTTTATGCTGCTAAATCAGGTAATATTAAGGGGAGAAGGACAAGTTAAGCTGAGGTTCTTAATAGCTCTTATTGGCAATGTTCTAGTTTAGCATTGCTGTTTCCAGTAGATGAGCATTATTAATACTGTATCTGCTTTAAGCAAAAATTTCACTCCGGAATGGAAGCAGCTTGGAAACATCAAGAGAGAATGAAAAAGCAAACAACATATAGCACTAGCAATGCGCTAGATGGGAAGTAATCAGCTGGAAAATATGTGACAACTTAACATCAGTGATGGACAGATGCAGTGTATTCATGTGCGGAGGCCGAGGGAAGCGGCTCAGTGAATTCCAGGCCACAAGAGCAAGCTTTGGAGACAGATTCCCACCATACACACCATCTGGCAGCTCCCATTATAACCTGTGGGAGTGCCATATACTATTCTTTGGGTGAACATTGTTTAATTCTTTTACAATACTCAATTCATATTTAATTTTAAACATATCAAGGTATCTGATGTTTAGACAGATAGGGTTGGATATTAAGCTAGACAGACAGACGGACGGACGGACAGATCCAGCATCCCAACAAGATCCGGGGGCAGCAGGAATAAGCACCACTGTCAATAAAGAGTGCAGTTTAAAATAATTGTAATAGCATGATTTTCACACATTCAGCTGTTTTTAAATGTATATTTCATTATCAGAAAATCAAGATCACTCACATGTACTTAGTAAAACTATTATAAACAGGGGGTAATAATCCCACATGGATAACTTTTGAATTTTTGATCATGGGATAAATCTGAAAATCATCTTTAAATGTATGGCATTTGTTTAATTGTAATGATTTTAGCTCAAATTTTAGCTCAGCTCCCAATTTGTGAAAGCCTCAATTTTATCAGAAAGAACTAACTCAACTTCATAAAACAATAGTCAGGTATTGTAACCAACGAAGGCTCTTCCACTAGGGATACTGAGGTGCAGCTACCCCACTGGAAATGTCAAGCAATTGAAAAAATATATATCCTGGGCTGTCCACCCCAGAAATCTTAAAGCCACACACTCTTTCCTGTCCCACATACATTTCATACTTCCATGAATGCTTGTGGAGGCATTTCTGTCAATCTGTTCTAAAGCAAATCAGCATATTTCAGGCAGTCCTAATCCAAAAGTATACCGATGGCAAAAATATCCCTCCCATGTGTCTCTGGGCAAAAACCAGGTGACTGACATTTGAATACTCAGAAACCTGCCTGCTTTTCTGCATCCACTTGACAGCCTCCCTCTGTTGTTATGAGAGCTATCCAGCAGCCACTGTATCAAATTAGGAAGGATTGCTTGAAGAACAGCCCTGCACCATCAGAATCACACATCTGCTCTGAGCATGCTCAGAGCTGTTTCCTTGAAGGCCAGACTTCCTCATAGTAACCACAGAGGCAACAGTGAGTGTGTCCTACTTTGATGAGCTTGTTTAGTGTCCTTGCTAGAGAGGGCATGCATAAGCGAGCAACAGTGGACACCTGTGCCTTAGAATCATAGAATCATAGAACTGTGAAGTTGGAAGGGGTTTTTCTATAATAAATACCTATTATTTCCCCTGAGATATTCCCATTTTATAGATGGAAATGCTGAGGATAAAAGGTAATCAACTGAGCTTATGACTCAGCAGGAATTTGAACTCCTCTCCAATGTTTTGCCCTTTTGTTGGGGGCTCAGACTACTTCATGTCATTGAAATATTATTCTTCATTGTGTGTTTTTTTAAATTGTGAAATACCTGTGTTTTGCATCATCAGTCACAATATAGTGGATTAAGAAAGGTTTGTGGTTAAAATAGAAATATATAATAAAACCCGAAAATCATAGAAATTAGAAATAGAATGTTTCTTCTTAAGGAAATGTTGAAAGAAGAAGAAGAGGAGGAGGAGGAAGAGGAGTTTGGATTTGATATCCCGCTTTATCACTACCCGAAGGAGTCTCAAAGCGGCTAACGTTCTCCTTTCCCTTCCTCCCCCACAGCAAACACTCTGTGAGGTGGGTGGGGCTGATAGACTTCAAAGAAGTGTGACTAGCCCAAGGTCACCCAGCAGCTGCATGTGGAGGAGCGGAGACGCAAACCCGGTTCACCAGATTACGAGTCTACCGCTCTTAACCACCACACCACACTGGCTCTGAGGCCTGAAATCAACTTCCATATGATTACAAACATATATGGCCACATGTTCACAGTTCATTCTGTCTGTTACACATACAAAATGCTCTAGCTATCATATTAAACACCTATATCTCAGTCTATAACCTCCTTTACTTGGTGGAAAGTCCCATTGATTGGGACTAAGATGCTTCTAATTGTGCTCTAGATCAGTGTTTCCCAAACTTGGGTCTCCAGATGTTTTTGGACTACAACTCCCTTTATCCCTAGCTAGCAGGACCAGTGGTCAGGGATGATGAGAACTGTAGTCCAAAAACAGCTGGAGACCAAAGGTTGGGAAACACTGCTCTAGATTACAGCCCCAAACAAAAGATTACAAAACTTTTGCACGTGGCTTGATGCATCTGTGATACTTTCAGTAAAAAAAGTAACAATATTTATGTTTTAAGGCATCCCCACATCAATTAAGGTTTCTTTAAACAAACAAAAGCCACTGTCCTGTTATGCATTCCCACTTCTCTGTATCATATCTTTAATTTTTGTTCAGCAAATGCATGTTTATTCTGTTCTTGAGCTTTTTTTAAACAGTACATCAGTTGGAGGGATCGAATCGCAACTGCACATAGTGTTGATTTGCCACATATTTGGATTTACTGCATATTCGATCCTTCACCCCTTTTCTGGTTTTACACTAGACTCCACAGTGTGTTTTAATCTATTTGTCCATAGTATTGGCTTTCTCAGATCAATATTGCAAATCTAATCTGTAGCATTCAACCAGTTCCTCTCCATGCAGCTCAAAACTATCCAGTATTACAAATGGTGATTTGCAACATTTTTTCTCACTGAAACTTTGTGAAGAAGAAGAAAACACAAGTGCCTAAATAAAAGTCTCCACATTAAGGTCTAGGGCAGATTACATCAAGGATCAATCTCTAGACTAAACTCCTCTGCAGTGGACAAATTTGTAATATTACTCTCCGCCCCCCCCCCATCATGGCTTTGTGAAAAACTATTATTGGGCTTATAATAAGTAACTTCATTCACTTGCATGATATCACATGATATTTTCTTAGAACCAGGGAACATTGGTCCCTTTTGGAAACTTAGGACAAGACCCAGTTAAGGTTTAGCAGTGTGAAGTCCCATTGGCTTCAAACAAAAGAATTAAGCAAATGCTTCTGGCTGCAGCTTCATGCACACCTACCTGGGAATAAGTCCCATTGAATTTAATAGGTCTTAACTGGGGTAGCTAAGTCAGTAGACACTTAATCTCAGGGTCGTGGGTTTGAGCCCCATGTTGAGCAAAAGATTCCAGCATTGCAGGGGGTTGGGTTAGACGACCCTCATGTTCCCTTCCAACTCTGCAATTCTATGATTCTACGACTTACTTCTGAGTAGACATGTTCAAGACTGCACGGCACAGCTCTCCCATTGAAGCCAATGGTACTTTAAAGTGCTTAACTTTGGCTGGGTTTTGCCCTTAATGCCCAAATAGTGTGATTAAATGAGAAATAAGGCAAATGTCACACGGTGTTATCTGTGGCTCTTGCTAATGCTCTCTGTTCTATTTCACATCGCCAAGCTATTTATTTTAATCATATGTGATTTCCCCCTTTTTCTTTTCTCATCTCTGTAGAAGAGGCACCTTTCTGCCTTTGTGAAAGTCACACCAGTCAATGTGCTTCTTTGACATGTAAGGGGCTGAAACACAAGAGACTTATGCAATTGCGCTCTGTTCTATAGCCTTCCTTTCTTTTGCTTCCATGCTCTTATTTTTTATATATAGAGAGAGTGTGATTATGAAAAAGATACACTGAGATCTGCATTTGTCTCTGTCCCAGTCACACGGGCAAAGGAATTGCACACAAGCTATTTCCAGGCAGGCAATGTTCTTAGACCTTTCTCTATAGATGCCAATTAGAAGATTAGCATCTTTCCTCTCTAGCCCCCCTTTTCTATTAAATAGTCACACAAAAGCCGAGCTGACAAATTGCTCTCTCCATGGTGTTGCACGAAGACAGACAATAGATGATCATCATTTACTATACTCAAATCCTATTAATCAGAGATTAATGAGAACATGTCTAGTGGGGGAGAAATTACCAGAATGTGGGGATATTGGCTTGTTACTCATGTAACATCTGCTCTGGCTTTACCTTTAGTGTCATGTCATCTTTTATCATACTGAAATAATGTTTGGTCCAGAAACATAATTAAGATAATGGGGACCTCCCTTTAACAATCACCTGGCTTCAGGGAAATTTATACTTCTGCGACACTTAAATGTTTTTGTGTGAGGTTTTTTTATATATATAAAAAGCCATACCTGTATTTTTAGCAAATGTCATTATTTTTCTTAGCAAAAAGAAAAACCAACAATTGTTCCCATTTTTCAATTTTAGTATTATTTAAATCTGATATGAAAAAATGATGAGTGACTTTGGAGGGTCTGCTCCATAGGAGGTGAACTATGAACCATAAACTTTAAACAAATGTGTTCATTCTTAGATTTAGCAATGTATTATGATTTTTTTTAAAAAAAAATGTGTCTACATCCTTTTCGTTTCAGCAAATTTCTTTTTTATTGTTAGTGTTTTTTAAAAGGTGCTGTTCAGTGAGATCTTTCCTTGCATATACTGATTATTTGACATTCAGTAATCTTCTGTCACTTTTTTCCTTTGAAGTGCTTTGTGGTTATTTTTTCCCTTCGTGAATACACAGCTTGGAACGCAAAACTTGTTGCAGCAAAGAGAGAGAGAGAGAGAATACAGCATAGCATGCCTATCACTCCAATAGGATAGTCACGTTTTCCTACAAGAAGATTGTGAGTGAGTGGGGCAAATAACATACGAAGTAACCCTAAATCCCCTGTTTGGCTTTAAGACCTGAAATTTGACAATTTGGTCTTAAGTAATTAGTATTCTTTTTGAAAACCTCCTAATGCTGTTATCCCTCAGTATGACGGAAGCCATTGCCAGGATAAACAATAAAGCCATTACATCTGTAATCAGCCAATCAGGAAGGAGGGATTGCAATCTATACGTTTTATGTGCTTTAAACGTACTAATTGGCCCGGCTTCCTAATGGCCCGGGTAGATGCTTGTCTCCGTCGGAGGGCTGGGGTGATTAGCGCGCCGCGTATACACGGTTGCCTTGTTGGATTAGCCGTGATCTAAGGCTTTGTGATTAAGCCGTGATTCAGCACCACAGGGACGTGAACAGCTCCCGCAACCCCGCGCTGCCAGGCGGGCGGGGGGAAAGGGGATTGCAGAGAGCTTCTTAATTAATTTTTAATTATTGCTAATTAGAAGTACTCTGCTTTTTTAACATCCTGATGGGGAGAAACAAGAGTGGATCCTGCTTCTGCTGCTTCTTTAGCATTATTCCGTTAATTAGTTTCCCAATGAGGGCTTTACCAGGGCAAGGGCAGGCTCTGGCAGGTCTCAGGAATTAGCGTTGCACCAAAATGAAGAAAACCTCACATCGGGGTGAAGCGGGAGGCTAAGCCCGGGAAGCAGTTTTGCTGGCTTTGCTGGCCTGTTTGAAAACAGGACCGAATTAACGGCATGCAGCTTCGGTAATAATAACAATAATTAATAATAATGATGATGATGATGATGATGATGATAATATACAATAACATAATAAAACATTAAACTTTAAAAAGCTTCCCTATACAGGGCTGCCTTTAGATAGATAGATAGATAGATAGATAGATAGATAGATAGATAGATAGATAGATGCTTGAGGTTCATTAGGAGACTTGTAGTGAATTATAGAATTGTAGAATTGGGAGGGACCACAGGCATAATCTAGTCCAACCCCCTGCAATGCAGGGATCTTTTGCCCAACCTGGGGTTCGAACCCCCACCCACACCCTGAAATTAAGAGTCTTATGCTCTACCGACTGAGCTATCCCAGCAGACCCAAGGGTTCAAGAGTAGAGCATCTGCTTTCTATGGCCCCAGAGTCAATCCCTGGATAGACACTGCTAGGCAGTTTATACAAGATCCAGCTAGATGGACTAATGGTCTGACTCAGAAAAAGGCTCTGTGTTCCCACATTGTTAGAGGGTGGCACTGATAATGCCGAGGTTGCAGGTTCGATCCCTGTACAGCTACACATTCCTGCGTTGCAGAGGGTTGGACTAGATGATTCTCAGGATCCCTTCCAACTCAACAATTCTATGAGTCTACAACTGTGAAACCTGAAAAGCTCTTGAATTAAAATCTAGGGTGATGTCCGGAAGAGGAATCTTGGGAACCATACAAAGCGGATCCTCTATTACTGAGCCATAGCTGCCTCATTAAGCTACAGCAAGGCATTGTCACACAGAGGAATCAACCCACGAAGTGCTGCTGCTGCAGCATCTTCATTCACTTGGAGTGGTGGTGCTTGATGTGCCATTATTTCTGATTGTCCCTGTAGTGGGGCAGCAGACCTGTACAGACACACATGCAGCCACGTGTATGATGTAACGTATGGCCCAGGTGTTTACGTAAGTGGTATCTCAGATGCCCATCTTCCTTTAACCTTTTATCCAACGATGGAGTGAATCGGGCACATATATATCCCCGCATTGTGCATTCCATTGGGAACATGAATGCTGCTTTGTTGCTGCGGTGTGTATGCAGTCTTCATTTCTTTGTAAGATTTCCTACTCCCTCTTCACCATAAAGTCCCAGAGCTGGTTACAACAATATAATATGCCATTCTAAAAGCAGATAAAAGCATTCCAAATGGAGCAGAGTGGTATTAAATACTCAACAGAACAGGTGGGTCCCACAAAACAAAATAGTGCCAAAAGGTCAGGGTAAAGAGGTACGCATCTTCAGCATACCATGAAATCTGTACAGCGAAGATGTTCGATGCATTTAGGGGCTGCCACAGAGACAGAGGAAGCCCTCTCCCAGGGCCACCATTAACTGCCCTTTCGAGTGTGTAGGAACTACCAAGAAAGCTGCCAGCTCTGCCAATCTTAGTACACAAGAAGATTAGTGGGGGCCAAAGTCATTTAGGGCTTCAGACATTAATGTGAGCAACTTCAGTTGGGTCTAGAAACAAACAGGCATTTTTTGATAAAAAATATAAACCAGCCCTAATATATGAAGATTTACAGGGCAGTCTCGAGCAGGTCGCGTGCCCTGGTGCTGAGGGGCGGAGATCGCTCCGGCGCCCCCGCCCTCGCAGGGCGCAGCATGGTTTCCGCACGGCTTCGACGCGCGGCGCCCTGGCGCACCACGCCACTGGGGGTCTACCTAGAGCCGGCCCTGAAGATTTATTTAGTCCATTAACATCCCACCTTTCTTCCATCATAAAACTCAAGTTAGCACACAAGTTGGCCAGAGATTGACCAGGCCCATTAGTGTTGAGGAAGTTAACAGATGTTGCTAACATTAGAAAACCTTAGACCTGCTTAGCTTCCTCAAGGTAGCTGAGCATGAGCCTTCTCCCTGGGACCATCTGCAGACCCTATTTACTAAGGAAATCGAGATATGTGCGTTGCAGAAATCCCCTTTGTTTCCAGCCCTGCCTTTGCTGCTATTGTGTTCTTGTACGGATCTGTTAGCCTCCATATGCTTTCGTTCCTTCTGCCCTTATGCCACAGGGTGCCGCGAGGATAAATTGGTTAATCTCTGTAAGGCACTTACAGCACAATCCTAAACTACTCAGAAGTAAATCCTGTTGAGTTCAATTGGGTTTGGTCCCAGGTGAGCAAGTATTGGATTGCAGCCTAAATTAATAACGCGATAGCATGCAGAGCAGTCATTTACACCCTGCATTGCTTGGAATCTAAATAACTAGGGCTAAGAAATGGACAAATGAGGGACATTATTCATCCTTTCCTGCATCACACCCACTGCAAAAGGTCCCAGGGCATGGTCTGAAGGCACATTTAAACAAATAAATGGGTGGGCTTTAAATAATAAAAAATATTATCATTATCATAAATTTGTATACCGCCCTTCATCCACAGATGTCACAACATAAATTTTGAGAATTGGGCCCAAAACCTAATTGGCAGCCAGTATAGTTGGGCCAGGATCAGTGTAATACGGTTAAACCGACTTGCCCTGGCGAGCAACCTGGCTGCAGAATTCTTCACCATCTGAAGTTTCTGAACCGTCTTTGGAGGCAGCCCTACATATAACACATGAAGATGAAACTAAGCAGCTCAGGGTCTGGTCAGTGCCAGGATGGAAGACAGCCTAGGAACCACCTTGGCTCCCAGGATGGAAGAAAGGTGAGATATAAATCCATGCCAATAAATAAATAAAAACATGCCACTTCTCACATGCTCTCTAGGAGATCTGTACATTATTCTTGTATGTAGATGCCAACAGCCTGTTTCCCCACTGGGCCATGTGTGGCTGGGAACACAGACGATCTCGAGGTTTTGTTTACACAGTAAGGGTTGGACTGTGAACTGGTTCAGGCACCAACATTGGATTAAAACTGAAGGTATAAAATGACCACACTGCCAACATAGTAGTGGATTTTTAATCCACCACCCACTACCCTCAACAAAGACTGTGCACACAGGCTACTGATCAATATGGCTAACTTGGCCTCGTATTTCACACACACACCCTTTCCACAACCGCAAACAAATATCACTACAGTTCATCAGAGGCAATAAAAGGCAAATAAACATGCCTTGCCCCCCAGTCTTCTCTCATCGTCAATGTAAAACAATAAATATACATAAAAAGAACCTACTGAATTGACACTGACATAAAAAATGGCTCCACCATTGAGAAGTAGTGACAGGGAAGCATCAGCTGCTGATTTTCTGCCTGCTGTAAATCTCTTAAGGACATATAATCTGTGTCAGGGGGAAAGGTAGCAACCCCAAAAGGGGGAAAAAATCCAACAAAAGATGTGCAAATGTGGTCTCATGTGTGTGAATGTTGGAATTTCATGGTTGAAAATATGCTCGCTGCCAGGCTACAACCACTTGCCTGGGAGTAAGTTCCACTGAATTCAACTGGTGTCTCTGCTTTTCCCCTCTTCTTCTATATTCAGTTTTTTATTTATACAAAACAAACACATTGGGGCGGGGAGGTGTGTGTGTAATAATGGGCAGTCTAGTATTTCTGCTTCCAGCCAGCATTCTGTAACATTTCTCTGTTCAATATACAGTCCCTGCCCAGCCTGCGGCATTGCTGAAAGCTATGAGCTAATAATAATTATTATTTATTTATTTATTTATACATACATACATACCCCGCCCATCTGGCTGGGTTTCCCCAGCCACTCTGGGCAGCTTCCAACAGAATAATAAAATAATCGATTAAAGATTAAAAGCCTCCCTAAACAGGGCTGCCTTCAGATGTCTTCTAAAAATCTGGTAGGTATTTTTCTCTTTGATATCTGATGGGAGGGCGTTCCACAGGACAGAACGCTTTACATCAAAATAAAATACTGTATTTTATTTTTCTGTTCAGCTCTTAGCATATTGGAGAAATTATCTTCCACACTGTCATCATTCCAATTGTCTTCCCACACATGTGCATCTTCATCTTCATCTAAAGCAGCCCAGTCTTCAGCTGGGAACTCCTCAAACTCGTCATCCTCCTCCAGCAGCCCTAAGTCGACAGGCTGTTTCTTCTCCGACTTCATCAGCCTCAAGCCGTTCTAGAGCCTACCAGCAACTCCCACTCTTTTGCTCCTCTGGCTGGAGTCACTTCTGAGTGAACACACACAGAATTACGGTACACTGTAAAAGGATCAGCACTTTTTGGGGTCTACAGTGTACAATGCAAACTAAATGTTAGTTTATCCCCACGTGACACCTGTTAGATACTGAATGTAACATTTACATACAATATGTAAGAGGGGTTGCAGTCAAACAAACATGTTTCATCATGTTTCCAAAATGCTGTTGAGGATTAATCTCACAACATGTGCTTCAATCGCATGTATGTATATATCAATACATATATATAACCTAAATATCATTGTACTTTCTGAATGCAGAAAGAAAGAAAAATCAATCCGGTCAATGGAGCAGAAAGAAAATGAGATGAGAACCACGTATCATTTAACAACCTGTTAACATTATAAAACATTTACAAAATTAACATTACAAATCAAATGTAGATTTAATTTCATAATTTGTCTTCCTACTTAATAATGTTAAGAACCATGCTCTTATAAAACCCAGTGTTAATTACAGTAAAATCCATCAAATCAAATTAAACATTTGGAATCAATAGTGGTTATACCGTTCCTAATGGCAATCATGTCTTTTGATGAGTGTTTCCAATATGCCTTACTTTTATCGCCTTCCCCAACTTTCAGTGAACCCAATGTATGTTAATTCACACCTGATAACGACTGGCTTTTGCCTGGACTAACCCTCTGAAGCTGATGATAAAATGTGTCAGCTGAGATCTTTTTTCCAAGAAGCTGCTAAAACATTTTGCATTTGGCCAGCTTGATTACAATGCCAGACAAAAGGAAACTGTGAATAAATATACCTCCATTATTACTCCATCTCACTCCTACATTTTGTTTAATAAGTTATGATGTGTTGTCCATTACATTATATTTTTAAAAGGAAATATTAATGCTTACTTTGGAACTTGCAAGCCATCACCTGTGTCCTATGCAATCCTATGCACACCTACTATACTTAAGCCCCAGCAATTACAATGAGGCATACTCTTAGGTCAAGTGGGTATAAGACTGCAGCCTCAGTAATCTTTGCAGGTCTTTTTTTGCCATGTGTCTTTAGGCCCTAGATATGTAGGAGGTAGTCAAACTACTTATCTATTTATCCCAGTATTGGTTATTGTACTCTGGCTATTAGCAGCTCTCCAGAGTCTCCAGCAGGCCTCTCTCATATCTCCTGCTAGCTGATCTTCTGTAACTGGAGGTCGCAGAATGAATTTGGTGTTGGTTGGGAAAGCAAACAAAAAGGTATGCCCAAATCCAGGTTTGGGGCAAGTACTCTTTGGTGAGAGAACTCCAGCAGAGATTTAAAATCACAAAACATGCAGCAAAGTAAAGCGTGGAAATGTGGGCTGTTAGACCTTTAAAATATGCCCTTCTAACTTCCTTCCAAAGCTTTCTGCTTCCCCTAGCATCGAAAAAGACCATATGTTTAGTAAGTTAAAAATGGTTTACTTACAAACTCTTCAAATCTGAAGTGTGCATGCACATGAAAGCTCACACCAATGACAAACTTAGTTTGTCTCTAAGGTGCTGCTGGAAGGAATTTTTTTCATTTTGTTCAAACTCTTCAAATGTCAGATTAATGTTCTTTTCCATACAGCATTCAGAATACATAGGCAGCAAAAGTTAGGTTGGTCCAAAGTGGTGAAAGTTCCTAAATTATTGTTACAGGAACGTAAGGATGGTTTTGTAAAAAGCTGGAATAAAAGCCAGCTCAGACTTCTTTACATGTCAGAGGTCACATGGTAGATGGAGACAAACAATAGACTTGACTTCCTCTCAAGGTGAGGGGGAGTGACTTAGCTAGGTCTGGCAGGACAGCTTACTCTGTGGCATTAACCCCTTTATGCATTAATCAGACTTAAGCATTTTATTTCATGAGGCTGGTTATCCCACACTGGAATATTTGTACTCTCTCACTGAGCATGCTGTTTCCAGAACAAGGATGAATCTCTGACCCAGTAAATGGTTTTAAGAATATAACACAAGAGCATAAGGAAGGCCTGCTGGATCAGGCCAATGGCCTATCTAGTCCAGTATCCTGTTCTCACTGTGACCACCCAGATGCCTTTAAAAACTTGCAAGCAGGACCTAAGTACAACAGGGCTCTCCCTACCTGGAATGCCCGGCAACTACCGGTATTCAGAGGCTAACCACCTCTGACAATGGCTAAAGAGCATAGCCATCGTGAGAAGCAGCCATTGATAGATTTCTCCTCCAAGAATGTGTCTAGTCCCATTTTAAAGCCATCCAAGTTGTTGGCTATTGCTGCCTCCTGTGAGTGGGTTCCATAGTTTAACTATGCAATAATGCATGAAGAAGTACTTTTTGTTGTACTCCAGTTCCCAGCATCCTTGGCCATTGGTCATGCTGGCTGTGGCTGATGGGAGTTGCAGGCCAACATCTGGAGAGATGCAGGTTCCCCATCCCTATTATGAGTCTTTTATGGTAGGTTTTCAAATTGTGGGTTGAGACCACCTGATGAATGGTAAGTGCTAGGACTCTGGAGGATATCCACTGCTGCTGGAAGACAAGCACTATTTGCAGTGCCCTTACTCTCTCTCTCTCTCTCTCTCTCTCTCTCTCTCTCTCATCTGAAATCATAGTTCTGCAAACAGCAGCTGGGCAAAAATCTTTCTGTGTCTGTAACACAGAGACACTTGGGTCAATATGGCTAATTATGAGCAACCCCCAAATCCAAACGCCTTTGTAATTAATGCTTTTGTTCCTTTGATCACTGCCACTTTTATCACATCCAGAAGGATGCTAGGCTATTGACAGGGAATTCTGAAAACAATGTGCTTCTGACTCTCACAAATTCATGTAGTAAACCACTAATGCAATGTACTTATCATCATAATGCATGATGAAAGGCGAGCAGCGGGCTGGGGCAAGAATGAACCTTTGGTTTTCTTGCAGGAAACAATCAATTCAAAGAGTAAGTTCTTGCTATGTATTTTATGTACAAGATTTCTTTGTTACTAGATGTCAGGTGTGTGTGATGAACATTTCCCCATTTGGCAACAATGCAGGAGACACAATGAGATAAAGAGACATGGAGGCACCCATGTCTGCAACTTCAGAAAACAAGGAAATGCTCCTGGATGAGCTATGGATTTCTCTCCTAAGAGCAGAGGACCCAGAACCTATTCGTGAGTTCTTCCCTCCCCTAATTTTGTGGGAATGAGTTTAAGGTGAGCTGGGACTGATGCTGGGAGCTGGGCTCTGATCTCTTGCCCTGTGCAGTTTCCCAAGGGCCTGAATATAAAGAATTAGAGATCATGGTGAGGTGCACACTTTTGGCATTGCTTTTAGATCAGCAAATAGCTTTGAATGGTGTAAGTCCTGGCAAGAAGGGAAGGAGGCCAATGTGGGGGAAGGGGCAGGGCTGGAAAGAAGAAGAGTTTGGATTTGATACCCTGCTTTATCACTACCCGAAGGAGTGTCAAAGCGGCTAACATTCTCCTTTCCCTTCCTCCCCCACAACAAACACTCTGTGAAGGAAATCAGAATGGGTGCTCAAGTAAAGAGCTGGCTTGACCTAACCTCCCTTTGAACTTTCTACAAACAAATCAGGATGAATGCTCAGTGAGCATGTCCTCTGGAAGCAACTGCAGAAGCAGAAAAGAGTCGGATCGCTGTGGAGAAACCAAAAACCTTTACCCATGTTAACACACCAGTCAGATAGCTTATTAAAACATTTATGGCAGCAGAATACATTGGACAAGAGAATATACCTATAAAGGGTGGATATATTGCTTGTGCCTTTTTCCCTGACAAGATTCAAGGCCAACCAATGTGCAGATCTCAGCCATACAGCGTGAGCTGATGAAGAAACAGAAACTGCAGCAAAGGCAGGCTGCCACTGGCAGAGTCAGAGCTACTGGAGCCCCCAATCTATGCCTGGCAATGTGTGTGTCATCCCCTCTCTCTCTCTACCAGCCGTGCCCTAAGACGTCTTCCAGGAACACAGAAGTGGAAAGCAGATATTGAAATGGATGGCTTAGGTTCGGAGGGATTAATTATTCGGAGCAGCTTTTGCCATCTACTCTGCGGCACTATCTTTGGGAGTTGGTGACATCATAGCTAAATGTCATGTGATTTCGCCACCCAAAATGTTTGCTTAGAAGTAAGGCTGCACGATTTCAATGAAGCAGAGCTCCAAGCAAGGCATGCTTAAGATGGATTTGTGCACTGCTGTGTTAAGGATAAGAGGTGCCAGAAAGATGAACCAGTTATTAAGCCTGCAGGCGTATACACATTCATGGGACAGAATTGTGGTGGTGGTGGTGGTGGTTTAAATTTATATACCACCCTTCATCACAAGATCTCAGGGCGGCTCACAGAATTAAAAAAACAAGATAAAAACACAAGTAAAGAATTAAAACAAAAACAACAGGCAGAATATTTGTCATGGCATGACATTGAATCCCACTCCAGCTGTTTACTGAAAGATCATCTCACTCCTTATATATTCCATTGATCACTGTGATTTGCAGGGAACAGCCTCCTGACTGGGCTGGGCATCTTACAACATATATAAAAACATAATAAAATATTAAACATTAAAAAAACTTCCCTATACAGGGCTGCGTTCAGATATTTTCTAAAAGTTGGCTCAGGAGCTGCATAGCTGCATACCCTTCAACATTTCTCTGATGAAAATAGGGACGTCCTAAGCCAGGAAAAGTGAGACATTCCGGGATCAAATCAGAAACCAGGATGGCTTCTGTAAATCTGACGCTGTCCCTGGAAAATAGGGACACTTGAAGGGTCTGCAGATGCCACCTTATCAGGAGGTCCATTCCACACAATCTGGGATCTGGGCCTTTAGTAATGTGCCCCCTACATTCCTCCCTTTGAGTATTAAACAGGCACCATCTCTGTTGTCCTTTCTCTTTCAACAAGCCTTTCAATCTGGGGTCTTTTGCAGTCTGTGTCTGCATTGGTATTGTTTTAAAGATGTTTTTATTGTTTGATTACTTGTTGTTTGCCACCCTGGGCTCCTTTGGGAGGAAGGGTAAGATATGCATCCTTTGGGCTGAGAAAGGTCCCCCATTCCTGCATCACATGATATGGGGCACCCACACATGGCAAAAACTGTGGGTTTCAAGGGTGGTCTATCAATTTGTACCAGGGAGTCAGTCCACAGTACCCAAAGTCATCAAGGATGACTTTGAGAGAGGCCAGGAATGCAAATCCACGTCTTCCACGTGTTCGCCATACGGCTGTCTCTCCATCACATCCCTAATAAAAGTTTCACTTGCAGGCCTTGAAATGAATCATTCAGTAAAAGCAATTAGCAGTGGAAAGGCACTAGACACTTGTAATTATCTAAATGCTTTCCCATTAACCATGTGTGGGGATAGATCTCTACAATTAAATTTGTTGGTGAATGCTAATTGCAATCTAGTGAATAACATTTTGTTTCATTTGATTAGGTACGAGAATTTGACTCAGTCACAATTAGATTGCAGCAAATAGCTTGCATTTATTTTATTTTATTATTTTATTACTTTTTAAAAAGATTTTGATCGGCAAGAAAATGAATTGTGACACTGGTAGACCTGAAAACGAGACTTTCAGTAACAGGGAGCTTTTTGCGGGCTGGTCCCGGTTTGTGCGCATGTATTGCTGACACCTGCTGTGTTATGATGGAACTACAACAATAGAACTATTTTTTTCTCTCTCTCCTCAAGTTCTTTTATAGATCAATATCAGTAAATCAAATGGTACTCCTAACTCTGAACCCTAAGAATTCTAAATGGCGAGACAATGACAAACATAACAGTGAGATGTTCTGACTTGTTGTTGGAATATTTTTTTATTCTCATTTTCAATAAGCAAAACATAAAACACAGAACAAATGTGTTTCTCTTTAGAAAATGATGTAGAAAGATTGGGGAAGGAATATCCCACCAAATGGAAAAAGAGATCAAAGGTCATCTCCCCTTCAAAGCCACATTCATCCCAAACATTTGAAGCACTATACCACTTTAAACGCTCACTGGAAGGACAGATCGTGAAGCTGAGGCTCCAATACTTTGGCCACCTCATGAGAAGAGAAGAATCCTTGGAAAAGACCCTGATGTTGGGAAAGATTGAGGGCACTAGGAGAAGGGGACGACAGAGGACGAGATGGTTGGACAGTGTTCTCGAAGCTACGAACATGAGTTTGACCAAACTGCGGGAGGCAGTGCAAGACAGGAGTGCCTGGCGTGCTCTGGTCCATGGGGTCACGAAGAGTCGGACACAACTAAACGACTAAACAACAACAACAACACTTTAAACAGCCTTGATTCTCCAAAAGAATTATGGGAAATCTAGTTAGTCGAGGGTGCTAAGAGTTGTTAGGAGATTCCTATTCCCTTCACAGAGCTACAATTCCCAGAATTATTTGGGAAGAGGGATTGAATGTTAAACCACTCTGGGAATTAATCCTTCTGTTCCAGTCTGTGAGGAAATGCCAGGATATTAATCAACATAGAGTGGACACTTAGGACAAGGTTGAGATAAAATTTTGAATGCAAAGATTGAGGCAAACCTCCTTTGTATTGTGTGTGCAAAGGACATTGCATTTAATGGCTGCTAGCCATGATGTCAGGCGTCAGGGGAACCAACCCCCACGGCAGGTTGCCAGGAATGGATAAGACAAGGAAAAGTCCTTACCATCTGCTTTTTATTCAATATTTACAGAGAGAGGCATGGGAATGCAGCCTCTTGGAATAATGGTGTTGCCCTGAGTGAGTCTCCACCCCCTCCCTCTTTCCCTTCATGTGTCATTACTATGGGTGCTGAGAAGTGCACTCTGCCTCTGAGCTTTCTGCTCTCCTACTTTCAATGCCTGCCGGGTTCTGGGAGAGGGAGGGGTCTGGAATGCTTTCTAAAGATACTGTGTCTGTCAGCTGTCCATCCCCACCAGTGCTTCTTCTTCCTCCTCTCCCATTATTGCCCAGCTTTCCCCCCTCATCTGCCTCTGAGCTGTGACCTCCCTCAAACCTCTGTTGTAATTCTGAACTGTCTTCTTCTTCTCTGGAAGGGTCAGGCTGGGGAGGCGGTCTCCGCCATTCCTCCTCTGCCATTCCTCCTCCCTGACAGTTCTGCCTCCGCTGTCAGTTATGCCTCTGAATATGCCAGTTGCTGGGAATCACAAGCAGACAGAGGGCTATTGCAGTCATGTCCAGATTGCAGACTTCAGAAGTGGACTTAGGAGGAGTGTGACCAATTTGGTCGCAATGGGTGCGAAGCCTGAGGGACACAGATGGGGATGCTGCAACTATTATCTAAATGGAGTGTGAGAGGTGGAGGTGCACCAAATTTTGACATCACACAGGTTGCTTCTGAAATTTGAGACCCGAAGGTCCACCACACTGCGGGCTTCCCACAGGCATGTGGTTGGCCAGTGTGAGAACAGGATGATGGACTAGATGGGCCATTGGCCTGATCTAACGGGCTCATCTTATGTTTTTACATTCTTATGTTCTCCCATGCCCTACCTAAACATCTCTTAAACCCTGATACCGCCCCCACCCGTGACATATAATTCTTATTTTTCAAAAAGTGAACTCCTACTCACGTGGAGGAAGCCTAAAAGGCCATTAACTTGGTCTAACTCTTTCTCGAATTGTCCCCCTTAAAAATCAAATTGCCCCCTGTGGGGCATGTGCCCCATGTTGGGAACTATTACAGGAGCGTCCTACACATGAGTAGGACATTGGCAAAGACACATGCCCAACTGGCATGTTCTCTCCTTCCTGGTCGATCGTTCGGGAGCTTCAAAAGCTCTCTCCAGCCAGAACATCACAGTGACTGATGCCAAAAAGCATGAGCACGCTTAGGGAATCTGCAGTTTGTGTAACAGACCCCAGCAACTCAGCATTTTGGCTAATCTATGTTTATTTACATATAATACACTCGGAGCACTGCAACGTGGCTCCCTCTCTCTCTAGCATCAGACAGCAAAGAGAGAAAGAACAAAGGACAACAGTCCCACTTCACGGAACACAGTAACACAAACATCCTCTCTCCGTCACTTCCCACTCTGTGGAATGTAAAACATACACCGTCATGTGATAGACAACAATCCCATGACTGCAGACACGGGGAATGAATCTCCAACAGGAACCACAGCTCTAGGTATTTTACATTTGTACTCTTTTTTTTCTCTCTTAAGAGAACCCCTGCTTATCCTCCAGTCTTGGCTCCAGGTTATGGAAGGCACTTTGGTGGGAGATGCATTTTGGGGGTGGGGCCTTCCCTTGAGTAACCCCTCTTCCCCCTCATCACTGTGCCAACTTCCCATTTGTCTTATTTTTCTCCTGTTTCCAACAGCAAAGCAAGTGGCGACTGCTGCTCTTTCTCTGCATTCCTGCATAGCTGTCAAGTCTCTCGTTTTTCGCGGGAAACCCCCGGATTTGAATCCGTTTCCCGCTGGTCTCCCAAATTGAAAAATATCCCGTAAATCCCCTGGATTTGCAGCTCCTGCCGGCACCGGCGGCCATGTCCCGGCTCCCGGCTGGCTGCTCACTCACTTGGCTTCGGAAATCGCCTCTGCGCATGCCCAAGCATGCGCAGAAGCAATTTCTGGTGCCCAGACATGCAGACACAGGCAGTCCGGCACTGGAAGTCGCTTCTATGCATGTCTGGACATGCACAGAACCGATTTCCGGTGCCGCTCTGCCCATGTCTGGGCACCGGAAATCGGGCAGAGCTGGCACCGGAAGTCGCTTCTACGCATGTCCAGACATGTGTAGGAGCGACTTCCGGTGCCGCACCGCTGCTGATCCCTTATTTTCCCTTATTTTCCTATCCGGAAGTTGATGCCTATGTACTCCTGCCATTGCTCCTACATTCCGATCGAGGGCAGGTAAAGGGGGAACAGCAGCAAGAAGAAGTAGCAGCATAACTGGTAAGCTATGGGGGCTGGTAGAAGTGGGCCTTGGAAGGTGCCTGACAATGTCAGACCTTAAAACCAGCCCTAGTGCTGACCTCCTCTCTTATTTCTTTGGTGTTTAGAAATCAAATGTTGTCAAAATTGTGTGTGTGTGTGTGTGTGTGTGTGTGTGTGTGTGTGTGTGTGTGTGTGTATTGCTCAATGTTTTGATTTTTGTTCTTGCACATTTTAAACATAGGCTGGTTTTGTCTGCATTTTAAGTCAGTGACTGTATGCCACCTGCTGTATTGTTTCGAAACATGTTGGGATAGAAATGTTGTCATTTAATAGCTAAACCTGTACCGCTTGTACAAATCTTTTAATTTCTGCATTTAAGGCATTCCCCAGAAGGAGCCTCCCCAACCTTTTCTTAATGGCCATCCAAAGAGAGGGATTTCACAATGTTTTGCCTAATACACACCTTTGTGTCCTCGGAGAGGGATTAATGCCATGCACGTTTTATGAAGCCCCATTTAAAAGTACTGTATGGATAAAAGGCACCTCTTCCAGAATGCAGCAGCTAGGCTCTCGACCAGTATTAGCCAAAGAGGCCACATAAAATACCTACTGAAGGAACTACCCTGAGTTCTAACTGTTTTCTGTCTCCAAGTCAAAGCGCTAGTGCATTTTAAAAGCCCCCAGGGGGAACTTTCTCCTACCGTACCTACCCAAACATGGCGACCCTACCTGGCTGGTGACTGGGGACAAGATAAGGGAGCCCAAAAGTTCCAAGCAACTGCTGGTCTTCTGGCTACTGCATGAGCCCAGCCTGTCCATCTTCCAACCCCGTAGCCACAGAATAAGTGATAGATATGATGGAATTACATGAAACATAATGTGCTGTGCATGCTTCATTTGGGCTGCTGAATATGCATGGCCAGGGTGCACCTATAGCCATGGAACACCACACGGTGGCGCTGCTAAGGTGTGTCTGAGCAGCAACTGGTGGTTGCTTTCAAAAGCTGTGTTCCTGTCTAGCTCACCATGCATTAGGGCAGAGGTTTTTAACCTCTGTCCCAAAGAGAGGTGCCACTTCACACAGCCCCACAGGGGCCTGGGACTTGTCTGTCCCTTCCCAACAGCAAGGGCTGGTGAACTGGCTGGCTGGGCTTCCTCACCCGCTTGCTTGCTTACTCTGAGGCTGCTTCAGGTCATGGCAACCAGCACCCCCTGGCCAGCCCCAGAGGCAGCATTTGCCTGCAGAGCTCGTAGCAAGGCCTGCTGCAACAAACAGCTGTGCAAGCCTTTAGGAGGCAGAGACACTAGAAGGCATTAGAGGAGGGAGGGAAGGAGGGAAGGACAGAGGCCAGGGTTGCCTGAGGCACCCCTGGCCATCATTCAAGGCACCCCAGGGTGCCACGGCACACTGGTAGAAAACCACTGCATTGGGAGGAATGGCTCTTCATCATGCAGTCTCTATGATTAAAGCAATTCTGGTAGCTCTTTCACATTCACAGTGGGGTCATGATCCAAAAAGACATTGCATTGATCAGAAATGTTTTACAATAAAATGGGGAGGGGTCAGCATTTCTGGGAAACATTTGTTCCTTGAGTTGCCAACTTTTTTTCTGGCAGGGCTTCTATACCCTCTTGCTTGTTCTTTGCAAATGGAATAGAAATGTTCTGGCCGCGGTTTTTTTAAAGGACATTTCTTTTCATTCTTTTCTTTTCATAATGAATGAATTCCTATGCCCCACAAAAAAACACAGAGATGCATTTTAAATAAAAGCACACATTCTACTCATGTAAAAACACACTGATTCCCGGACCATCCGCAGTCCGGATTGAGAAGGCGATTGGGCCACATCTGGCCCACGGGCCTTAGGTTGCCTACCCCTGCAATGTACCATGGCCGCAAGGGAAGGGGATGCTTGCTTCTTCATGTTCCTCTGTTTGTTGATCTGCAGAGCCCTCCAGATTAACTGAAAGGATAGAGTTAACTGATCTCCACAGGAATAATTAGGTGGATCTCAGGAGGTAACAGCCGGGGGACATCTCTTGTAAATTATAGCCACACCATGGCACTTCTAGGTAGCTCTTTGAAAGGAAAATAAAAAAAATACACCCTCTAATTCTTTTGTTCATAGAAGTGGCACGAGAACATTTCATCTTCCCATGAAGCCTCTTTTTAGTGCTCCAGGACCCAGGCTGATTTTAAATTCTCTCTCAGCTGCTGTAAGGTAGCTGGAGTCATTACGGAAATATTGCTTCTCTAGATCAGTGGTACTAAAGGAAAAGATCTCAAGATACTGGGTGTGGGGGGCAGTTATATGGCCATGGGTTGTGTTCAACAGAAGCCAGCATCTCAGACAAAAGTTCTGTTTCCTCGTTGAGAATGTTCAGGTGAAACCTTCCTGTCATTATACATCCCTGTCGGTAAAAGGGAACTGGCAAGCATGGCATGAGCTTCATCTGTTCGATGGTACAGTAAGTGCCCACAGGGGGAAAAACACTAACATGACAAGTGAACCACTAGGAGTTAAGCAGAGTTTAGAATTCCACATTGTTTGTGACTGATTGTGTTTGAGAACACAGGAGACCCGCTTCTAACAGTCTCTGTCATTTGCCCAAGTAGCAATTGCCATGGGGTTTTGCTAAATGTGAAATAAATTAAAATAATAATAATGGATGTGTGGATTACAGAACCGGTTTGCTGAGTGGGCAAGTACCAGTCCATTAGCTTCTTGACAGGTAGGTCACTGAGGGAGAGGAGGCAAGTAGGCTGCAGGCGGGTAGGGAGTTTGATGTGACCCATCTGGTGTTTCTGGTGTATTTACTCAGGAGAAGAACAAGAATGTTCAGTAACTGTAGCTGCAATCTGATACCATAGAGAGAGATCCACTGAAGTCAATGGGGCTTACAACTAAGTTGACATGTACAGGATTGCACTGTTTGCCTTTGAGCAAAGATCTCAACAGGCCCTGCCACTGGTGCCTTACAAGTGCAGCAGCCAACACCTGAAGCAAGCAGTGTGAGTCATGGAGAGGTGAACAAATTCTGGCTTCCCCTCAACTAATCTGGGTAGAAGGTCCTTTTCTATGAACGTGTGTAACCAAACGATCTCGGCAGGCACGTTCTTGCATAAAACGGGAGTGTAATCTAGACCCTGGAGAATCAAACCCTTTTTACACAGAATATTTCATCACAGAATTGTAGAGTTGAAAGGGATCTCGAGGGTCATCCAGTCCAACCCCTAGAGCTGCTGGAACCTTGACTAAAGTATAAAGAGGAAGCTGGATAACGTGGTATAAAACACAGCAATTATTATTTCTGTGGGTGTGCTTCTCCTCTGCTTGACCCAGGAACATAGAGATTCCAGGTCTCACAGTCCTTTGCTTAAAGCATGGCAAAGTGCCATGCCTGAATAGGCTGAATAGAACTGAGGTGTCCCTCCAGCCAGGCCTGTGGGGGCTGCCATTGTGGGGGGGAGCCCCCACTGGTGAGAAGCACCCCAATGCACCTGCCCAAACAGAACCACCCACCCAAGGCCAAGGTTGCAGGTTCGATGCCCGTATGGGACAGCTGCATATTCCTGGATTGCAGGGGGTTGGACTAGATGATCCTCAGGGTCCCTACATTTCTATGATTCTAAGATTGGGAATTCTGAAGAGGGAACTGATGCCGATTTTGCCCTAAAGTACAATTGCATCTTACGCACATTTAACTTGTGCAATTTCAACCATACACGGTTGAAGGCCGGCTGGTTGAATTTCTGCAAGTTAAACGCAAGCAAGGCAGAGAGCTTTAAAGCTCTTTTCACACTGGGAAAACCTGGCCCAAAAAAGTGCCTCTCTCAGCGCACCAGTTCTGAAAGGCTAGGGATGCTCACACGAGGTTACATGGGATCCTGCGAGATCTTGTAACAGCATCCCAAAACCAGTGTGCTGAGAAGGCCTTATTTGGTGGGGGCAAGGCACACCAACTTTAGAAGGCTTGGGGTGTTCGTGTGAGGGTGATTCCAAGGGGACGCTTTGAGTATACATTTTTGCATATACGCAGAACCCTTGGAACCAAACACCTGCATAAGATGCGATTGTACAGTATTGAAGAGTTTTTAATGTTCATTAATGTTAATTAAAATATACACATTCTTATGGCACAGTATTAGGCCATGACAGATGTGCCCTCTCAGATCAGCTGGTGTTATACAAACAAACCATTCTTTTTTTGGGGGGGGGTGCCTTATGTTGCCTGTCTATGTTGTCGTTTTTATTTTTATTTTATTTTGGCAAAAAGGAGTCTCAAAAGCTGGAAATGGTCCCGGTCTCTTGTGATTTGGAGCAGATCTTGCGAGAAAACAGCAAACTCAGATAAGACTGGCCCTGCTGGATTTTGGGTACTATTAAATAACATCTGTTTAATAGCAAATAAATTTTGTTATAGAAATAACAAAATTTATATACCGCTTGAACAAGTTATAGCTTCCTGCAGCAATGGAGAGGACGCTCAGGAATGATCATGTTAACAGTCTGTTAAATCTTGCTATTCCATAGTGAGGCCAGGGGTTCAACGAGATCAAGTTTTCTTTCGTCTCAGGTCCCACAAGTCTCCAAATGGGTGCAACACCCATACATTGCCACTCCAAGTTCAAACTTCATCAGGATATGGTCCGACCATGACAAAGGAGTGTAGGGGCAGAGCATCTAAACCAATCGCAAGATCAAGAGGTTTTCGGGTCAATTATATTGTCTATAGAAGTACCATAGCAACACCTTGAGCCTCCGGTCTAGTCTGGTGCTGTACCATGTACCCAGATGGGCACGGCTGGGCTGAGTTAGATTTGGGACGTCCAGTTCATCCATCCAAGTCACGGTAAAATGCACCAGGTCAGTCCTTTCACCCATGAACAAGCTGTGGATGAGCATAGTCTTATTACCAGCTGACATGGCATTCAAGAACAGCTCCGCTAAACTGGAGGGCTCAACAGATAAGCTACCAGTAACTTTGGAAGGAGTGGGAGGGCTGGAATGAGGGGTGGGGAGTAAACATCTAGGCCTCCCCCCCCCGCCGCCCCCAGATGGTGATCTAGCTAAGTATGGTGTGTGTGTGTGTGTGTGTGTGTGTGTGTGTGTGTGTGTGTTGCTGTGTTGTTGCTGTTGGCAGGAGGTAGGGTTAGTGCTTACTAACTTCACAGTCAACATGTGTTGGGTTGCCTGACATCATGTGCGATTATTTAGAAATGTATGTAACATTTTAAATGTCCCATGTGCTGCAATTCTTGTCTCATACCTTGCTGAGGTAGATGACTAATCATATCCTTGATGTACAGATTTGGAACTGAAGTTATGTGAGAAGGAGCCACTTGGGGAGGTGAAACTCCCGGTAGGTGTTTCTTTCATTGCATTACTCGCAGTCATGAGAGGGGATTTTTACCATTTAATCTTAGCCTCAGATTTTCATCAGGACCACCACACATGGGGATGGGAGAGTAATCCTTCCCTCTCCAGCCACAACTCTGATAAAAATCACCGCTACACAAACACCCATAGCAGGGGGGGGGGGCTTGGTTTTGCTTACATACATCTGAAGCTACTTCCAGGTTTGGGAAATATAACTGCATCAGTAACAATGGATGAATGGAGGGGGGAATTAAGTCTCCAGCATTACTATACCATTAATATTGCCTTTAGGAAGAGGTTTGGAATGAAGTGTGTGGAGCCTCTTAGTACCTTAAAGGTAAAGGTAAAGGGACCCCTGACCATTAGGTCCAGTCGTGACCAACTCTGGGGTTGCGATGCTCATCTCGCGTTATTGGCTGAAGGAAACGGCGTACAGCTTCCAGGCATAGCTGCCAAGTTATCCCTTTTTTAAAGGGATTTTCCCTTATGCTGAATAGGCTTCCTCGCGAGAAAAGGGAAAACTTGGCAGCTATGCTTCCAGGTCATGTGGCCAGCATGACAAAATCACTTCTGGCAAACCAGAGCAGCACACGGAAACGCTGTTTACATTCCCGCTGTACATTCTACTTGCACTTTGACGTGCTTTTGAACTGCTAGGTTGGCAGGAGCTGGGACCGAGCAACGGGAGCTCACCCCATCACAGGGATTCGAACCTCCGACCTTCTGATCGGCAAGTCCTGTGGTTTAGACTACAGCGCCACCTGCGTCCTTAGTACCTTAATGTGCTGCAAAAGCTTCAAAATACAATTTAAGGTTTGGCATTAACAGACCCCCCTCTTGCAACATCACACTGTTTGTACAAAATGCAGCTACCCACTCTGCCGTTCATTCTTTTGTTTTGTAATGGGCTGCCATTTCATCAACCATCGTTTTGGAAATGTGACAGGGAGGATCAGGAGAAGATACAAAAACTTGGGAATAATGGTCATGACAAGTGCAAATGTTGCCAGCTTTTGTATTCTGTATAACATACCGTAGTTCCTTTTCCTTAACTGGTTCTGGTCCTTTAGGATTAGCACACCCAAGTAGCTGAACACTCTGTAACAAGGCATGGAGAAGAGTTTGTCTCACTCAATTTGAGGCATATTTATTGGCATTACAGCCAATTGAGAACAGTTAATCTCAGATCCTGCTGTCCTGCTAAACTAATCCAGCTCTTCTTTTAGTGGAGCCAGCACCTGGTTTGGGTCACTGAGCATTAATACCACATTATCTGTGGATAAATTGATCTTGTGTTTGACTCCCTGTTTGGCTAGCACTTCAGTTACAATCACAAATTGCACCAGGGACAATGGGCAGCCTTGTTTGGCGCTCCAATGTAAATGAACATCAATCAGTGGAGTATTTTGCCAAGGCCAAGTGTCGTTGTTTTGCCTAAGGCAGTGGTTCCTTTTGGATTCAAAGGCAATAGGTGGCTGAGGATTGTAAGAATAGCAAGAATAAATAATGCACACTTACATCTAAGCAGACTGAATAGGATATATTACTAAATAGCTGGATACAGTTCACAGAAACAGACTACACATAAAGCATATTACTCCAGCGGGATAAAGCATGGTGCTGAGGTTGCAGATTTGGTCCCCATATGGGACAGCTGCATATTCTTGCACTGCAGTGGGTTGGACTAGATCAGGATTTCCCAAACTTGGGTCTCCAGCTGTTTTTGGACTACAACTCCCATCATCCCTAGCTAGCAGGTCAGGGATGATGAGAATTGTAATCCAAGAACAGCTGGGGACCTAAGATTGGAAAACCCCGGACTAGATGGTCCTCAGCGTTGCTTCTAATTCTATGATTCTATCAAACTAAAATAAATACATGAAACAGCTACTAGGAAAACCCATTGGCACAGCAGTGGGCAAAGCTGGCATTAGATCACACAAAGCACCATCCCGGGTTCCTTTAATGATGGGTTTCCAAATCCAGTGCCTTCAACCCTCCTACGGTATTTCTATTGTTGCCTTACACTGACGAGGCTGATGTGGGTAATTGCTCACACCTTGGCAACTGGCTTATCAGTCAGTATTCCGTTCCCATGGTTCTGATCTTCCAAGACCATAGGCTGCCTTGAGAGATGTGGCAACCAGCCAAAAGAGATAGGTGGCTGCCTTCCTGCTGTTCTCATGCATGTAAGATGCTTGGTAAGTGTACAGAGCCCATGATCTTGTTGTGGGCATCAGTCCGCCTAATCTCTTTAAGACAAATAGTCCCTGCCACTCATACTTCGGCAATGGCATAACATTCCAGCCATTTCCACTGAGTAAATGCTGACCTTCTAAAGGTAAAGGTAAAGGGACCCCTGACCATTAGGTCCAGTTGTGACCGACTCTGGGGTTGTGGCGCTCATCTCACGTTATTGGCTGAGGGAGCCAGCATACAGCTTCCAGGTCATGTGGCCAGCATGACAAAGCCGCTTTATTATTATTTATACCCCGCCCACCTGGCTGAGTTTCCCCAGCCACTCTGGGCGGCTTCCAACAGAACAGAACATTTAAATGCAATAATCTATTAAACATTAAAAGCTTCCCTAAACAGGGCTGCCTTCAGATGTCTTCTAAAAGTCTGGTAGTTGTTTTTCACTTTGACATCTGGTGGGAGGGCGTTCCACAGGGCAGGTGCCACTACCGAGAAGGCCCTTTGCCTAGTTCCCTGTAACTTGGCTTCTCGTAGTGAGGGAACCGCTCACTGTAGCTGTACCTATTTATCTACTTGCACTTTAACGTGCTTTCGAACTGCTAGGTTGACCTTCTAGATTCACATAAATGCTGATGATACAGATTGATATTAGCTGATACAAGAATAGGTGATAGTTTAAAACCAATGCTAGGTCCAGGCCTGTTTATGCATCAAGGGGGGAACATGTTCTCACACCATCTCCCACAGCAGGAGCACCAGCATCAATCTTGCTTCTTCCTCACCCCTCAACCTTTATCTTCTGATAAGCAGGAGGTCAGGTGCCTTGTCATTCCATTTGCCTTGTCATTCCATTTGCTAATGATATTTTGGAATAGCAAATCCCATGGTTTAATTCTGCACTTTACAAAGAAGTACTTCTTTCGCCTGTCCTGAATTTCCCACCATTCAGCTTCATTCAACAACCCTAGATAGTATTAATAAGACAGAGGGGGAAATTATCTGCAGATGAAATTCGGGGAATTAGAATATCATCGAAAAGTGCATTTATTTCAGTAATGCAACTTTTTATTTTTATTTTAATTTTTACAAATACTTTCTTTCAGAAATTCCACAGTAATAAAACAAATAGTTACAATAATACAAAAATAAACATCGCTATTACATTTCATTCATTACATTCCATTTATAATTGACTCGCCTAATGACAAATAATTACAATTACAACAAATAAAGGCTTGGCATATCTTGCTTTGCATGTCATGCATCTATCTCATATATTGGTTTCACCTTTTAAGTTGTGTTACTGAAATAAATGCACTTTTCGATGATATTCTAATTTTCCAACTTTCACCTGTATATACTTTACCCATGCCATGCATAATTGTATAAACCTCGTCATATCCCCCATTACTTGCATTTTTTTTCTAAACTAAGTTGCTCTGAACCGTGAAACATTCCCTCATAGGGAGTCATCCCAAGATGCTAACCATTTTAGTTGTCCCTTTCTGCACCATTTCCAGCTCCACAAAATTGTGTTTTAGATGAGCTGATGAAAACTGGACAGTGTTCCAAATGTGGTTGCATATCCAAGATTTGTATAAAGCCTCTACAACTGGAAGTTGTGCTTTTTGATCCCTAACACATAACTTTTTTTTGCAGTTTTCACACACCAGGTTATAATATTTTGCCCCAATATGCATCACTTTACACTTCCTCATAAGGGGGACCCAGGTGGCGGTGTGGGTTAAACCACAGAGTCTAGGGCTTGCTGATCAGAAGGTCGGCGATTCGAATCCCTGCAACGGGGTGAGCTCCCGTTGCTCGGTCCCAGCTCCTGCCCACCTAGCAGTTCGAAAGCACATCAAAGTGCAAGTAGATAAATAGGGACTGCTCCGGCGGGAAGGTAAACGGCGTTTCCGTGTGCTGCTCTGGTTCGCCAGAAGCAGCTTTGTCATGCTGGCCACATGACCCAGAAGCTGTCTGCGGACAAACGTCGGCTCACTCGGCCTATAGAGTGAGATGAGCGCCGCAACCCCAGAGTCGGACACGACTGGACCTGATGGTCAGGGGCCCCTTTACCCTTTACCTTTACATAAGAAATAAACATCATTTGCCATTTTAATTCCCATTTTGCCCAGAACAAGCCTGAATAACTGGGCGTCACCTGCAAACTTGGCACAGCTTTTAGGGGCAGGTTAAAAATCACCAGTCCCAGTCCTTGGCAAACACACTGGTTTAAGGAAAATCCAGGTCCCCTGTGTTAAATGTCCTATGATTTATTCTACACTAGATGGCACTGCAGATAGTTGACTATACAGTAGACTCCTCTTCAAGGCAGCAGGGAGGCTGTTTATTCAGACTTGTCTGAAAGCCCCTAGCGTCCTGGTTTCATTGTCGGTGCAAAGTATATACAGGTAGCTTGGATTACGATTCAAAAGCAGGAGAGAGGAGAAAAAGCATAAGGGAATTTGGAGACGGGAGGACGCGAAGAGCCTATCTAGATGACAGCTTCCCACTCCCTGGATTAATGGCTAATGCTAGAGTGTGCAACTGAGATTGATGGCAATGGTCCTGAAAATGGCAAAAGCCTCCTCTGTATTTTATTAGTCTGTAAATTAAAATGGCATTTCTCAGTACTCAGATTTGGAAAAAGCAATAAACTCCAGATTCTGCCAGGCTCTTGATTCTGTCTGTCTCTGTTCCTTAGTCTCCACCAAGTTGCAAACCTAACTTTTCAGGTTTCTTTGATCTTTCAAAGACTGGAGTTGTGCAGCCTAGAGAAGAACACCCACAATATTTCCCCCCTAACTGTGCATTGCAGGAAGTGATCAGTAACAGCAGGCACGCTGTCTTTCAGGGAAGTCTTTTTTATTGCATTTCTTGATCATCCTTCCAGAAACTCTTGAATTTTCAAAACAAGCAAATAAACCCTGAAATTTTCCCAGAACGCGCCTTGGACAATGACGTGTAAAGCCCATTCCACTATTCACAGGCCCGGGGTTTCCAATGCAGACAAGAAAAGAAAGATCCTAATGTAAGTTCTTCAGGGCAGAGACCCATTGTTGCTCTTTAACCATGTTGTATAATCAATAATATAATGAATAAAAGGCTGATAAGAACCCAGTAACCTGCTGCATAGCGTTTTGTGTTAGCTGCTTTGGATGTTCATGCAAAGGTGGAAAAGTACATCTATTATGAAGCCAAGGCAATCCTGCAATATTGGAAAGATTGTGTCGTTTGCAATGTATGTGGGGCTCATTCCTCCACTTTCACAGTGCTTCAGGCACCCCCACAAATATTGCACTGTGGCCCTATTAAGTGCTGGGGTACTTCCTGCAAGGCCTGCCTTCTCTTTCCCGCTCCTCCCCTTTAAAACAGGGCCAGGAATATTTACCAAAATACCAGGACATTTTAGGGCTATCTATCTATCTATCTAAAATATTAAGGCAGGAGGGAAATCCCAAAAAGAAGGATCGTGAATTTTCTTTTTTTCTTTTTTGCATATCCCGAAAGCCCACCGAGGAAACGCCTCGAGGAGTGGAAGGCCTGGAGGGGTGGGGTGGGCGCCTTAGTCACAGAAAGCCATCCAAAAGAACTTTCCCTTCTGTGGAAAAAGCAAAAAATTTCCAGCGGGTGACTAGGGAAGGGAATTCCTCGGCCACAGCCTTTGCTGCCACAGCAGCAGCAGCTTCCAGACAGGACTGGACACGGCCGGGAAATTCCCGAGCGCGTAAGCTCCGCCCCGGCACAGAAATCCCCTCCGCCGAGGCTGTATAGGCAAGCGCCGCCGCCGCCGCCCGCCAGCTTCTCGCCAGGACTTCGCAAGGCAAGTGCACACGTCGGGACCCGCGGCTCGTTCTCGCCAAGGCCATGTTTTTCAACCCCAGCTCCCTGGATTACCCTATGGATATAACGATGGACAACCACCCCCGGGACGCGCTGAAGAAGGACAGGCAGCTCAGCCTGGTCCAGGACGATCGCCACGACAGCGGCTTGGACTCCATGAAGGAGGAGGAGTACGAGAAGCTTGTCAACGAGCTGAGAGACATTCGCATCGAGCCGGCGGAAGCCTCCGCGGGGCTCCAGAGCGGCCCCTGCCCGGGCGCGCAGGCTTGGAAACTGCAAGTGACCGAAGACGGAGATACGTAAGTCTTGGAGGACTTTGCAAATTCGGGGAAGGGGATTGGGATCGGAACTTTGACCTCTGTGGGCGGTTTTGCCTCGCGTTCCCTCGAAAGTTAGCGAAGTGGTGATCTTAATGCTTTTCCTTGGAACTAGAATGGGGCTTATTTCCAAGCAAATGTGGTTAAGATGTGAAGGAAACTCTCTAGACAATGCAGTACGGGACTATCGCGAAGAAGGAAATGTGGCGGGTCGGGTGGGGGCAGCTGGGCACTGCAAGGAAGACCGCGATCCTTTTGATTTGTTTTTCCCCCTGAAAGAAAGGCGACAAATTTGCTATTTAAATTTAAAGAGGTTTGAGAGCTGTTAGCATGGCGGCATGCATGCAAAAGACCCGAGCTTGCTTGAGCGCTGTGAAGCCCCGGGAATTGCGCATTTGCAGCGGCGAAAAAGACTGCAGGAAATTCGCTGGTTCTTTTAAAGCGGGCCCTTCATAATAGTTCTGAGTTACTGACCGAGCAGAGTAGAACAATCAGCAGAGCGAGCCAAACGCATTAAAAAAAAACCCCACACAATAATGTAAATTTTTAGTGCTCGTGTTTGACTCCATCCGCATTTGTGTTTATTGCACAGGCTGCCTGGGGGGGGGGAGCGAGGAGCGTACTATGTAGATCTTTAATAATAGAACGCGGGGTGTGCGGGGGGGGAGAGGTCCTTTGATGTCGCTCGCGTTCTGCTGGTTACATAAAAGCCCGGGGATTTTTGCAAGTATGGGTTTTCCCCTCCCCGCCTGCTCCGCCTTGTCCCTGGGCCGGCTGCCAGCGGATAGGGGCTGGGACTGGGTGTTCTCACAAGCTGCGAGGTGGGCGGGGCTTGAAGGAGGCGCCGGGCGGGGCGCACAGGAGGGGGGGGGGAGTGCTCTGGAAAGTCCCTGGCGCCTTGCCCGGAACACTCAGCTCACAACAACTCCGCGGAAAACACCAGGTAGCGAGAGCACGCGGCTTCGAAAACCCCAGGCTTTCGAAATCGCCTCTCTTGCCGCTGAGGCTGATGTTCTTCCTCCATCATGACTCGGATCCTGGGCACGTTGCCCGCGGGATGACGAGCAAGAGCAAAAGAGCTGATTAGCAAGAGGTGGCTGGGATTTTTTTTGTCCTTTGTTTTTTTTTTTTTTCTAAGTACTCACCATCGGGTTTTTCCCACCGTTTTCCTCTTTGCAGATTTCTCCATCTGGCAATTATACATGAAGAAAAGGCCTTGAGTTTGGAAATCATTCGCCAGGCAGGACGAGACAAAGCATTCTTGAATATCCAAAATAACCTCAACCAGGTACTTACCCCGCAGAGTTTTCTTTTCCTCTCTTGCAGGGATCAAACATGGTGCCCTAGGGGACTTGGAAGCTTTCTAAAAGAAACATTTTTTGGTGGGAGGAAGAGATAAATTTAGGGGGGGAATCAAGGGGTTTAAGTAACTCATAAAATTGCCACGTTTTAGCATAATTATCCCCATCAATAACCTTGGCTCATTGATGGGGTTGAGTTCCAAAGAAAATGGGGGTGAATTTGTGGCCTTCCATATGTTGTTGGCCTACAACTACTGTCAACCCTGATTCTTGACTATGTTGGCTGGGGCTGATGGGAGTTGAAGTTCAACAACAACTAGAGAGTCACAAGCTCCCTCTGCCTTATTTAGGGCAAGTCTTCCAGGCTACAAGGAGCTTTAAATCAGCAATTTGTGGAAGTGACTTTTCATGGTTGGCTCCCAAGTATAATAAGATGCAACAGTGTGGTTGTTCTCTCAGAAGTATATCATATGTCAAAGAGCAAATCATTGGGGAACATTTCAAAGGATTTATGAAAAGTAGTAGATCCTGAAAAAAACATACTTAAGAAGTGGGTTCAGGAGCAATGACTAAGAGGACTGTTTTGTGTAGTGGCTAGTCTAGGAGATTTTCCTTTTTTTTCTAGTTAACTATAATGCTTTCTCAACTTCCGATTTGCAGACTCCACTTCACTTGGCAGTAATAACAGACCAGCCAGAAATCGCAGAGACTCTTCTGAAAGCTGGATGTGACGCAGAGGTTAGAGATTTCCGAGGAAACACCCCGCTGCATATCGTTTGCGAACAAGGCTCTCTCAGAGGTGTCGGTGTCCTCACACAGTACTGCCAGAAACAACAAATCGACTCTATCCTACAGTCATCCAATTACAATGGTAAGCACACATTCTGAGGCTGAGCTGCCAGCTCACTGGGTACTCCAACCCTTGGCACCATGCTACATTGCCTTGTGATTCAGAGAGTTCTTTCCAGCTCTTTCTGTATAGCAAGTGTCAGCCAAGGAAGGGAGGGGGTTCCTTTTTCTTGCTTTGCTTTGTAGTCGCCTACTGGAATCAAATAATCAAGCTTCTTTGATCAGAGTAGTCCATCTTTAAATGGCTATAGTGTATATGATTTGAAAATTATAGCCAAGTGTTGGAATGACTTGTATCACATGAAATTTATTTCTTCCATTTCTGTTTCATAGGACACACGTGTCTCCATCTGGCGGCTATTCAAGGTTACCTGGCCATAGTAGAACGCCTCTTGTCCTTGGGAGCAGATGTCAATGCTCAGGTAAGATACCTGCCATTTTCAGACAAGCAAGCCTAGTCCCAGCAATTTGAGAATGAACACCTTAGCATGCGTACGGCCTCACTGAATGCACCCTTTTCTTTTCTTTTCAATAAACAGGAGCCTTGCAACGGCAGGACTGCCTTGCATTTGGCTGTCGATCTACAGAATCAAGAACTGGTGTCGCTCCTGTTGAAACACGGAGCGGATGTAAACAAAGTAACCTACCAGGGCTACTCTCCATACCAGCTCACATGGGGAAGAAGCAACTCCTTCATACAGGAGCAGCTGAAACAGTTCACGACATTGGACCTGCAGATGCTACCAGAAAGTGAAGACGAAGAGAGCTGTGAATCGGAGTCAGAGTTCACAGAGGATGAAGTGAGTGGTCATTTCTCCATTCTATGCAAGGAGAGAGAGATTTCTGCCGTAATTTGCACACACATTTCCCATTAAGGTTGTTAGGAAGCAATTGTAAACAAGGATCCTTAGACTAGGTTTTGCTTGCCTTTGACACCTTGAAGGTATAGGCCTGGTAACAGAGTTATTACCAGTCACCCATCGGTGTAAGCACTGAATATTCAAAGGTATAGAAAATGCATTGATTAGATTCATTTGAATCTAGCAAATCATTGCACTGACTTCACACAAGGAGGAAAACTGGCTTTAATGGAGCATTTGACAGGTTATGATTAGGACATCTTTTTTAAAAATTTCAAAAGTGGATTTAAAATTACAGCAAGGTTATTTCAAAGGAAGCACATTTGCACATAGATTTTCTGGTGGTACTATTTGCAACCTACCATTTGTTATCTCTACTTCCCTCTAATATTTTAAGCATCATATTAGTCCAGATTTTTTGTCTGTTAATAAAATGTACCACCACAACAAAGAATTTTCCTTAACTAATGAGTTATTATTCTTTTCCCTTGAATTATATGTAGCAGCTCCCAGATTTTTTAAGTTTAGAAATGCAAGCTCTACTGTTAATTATCAGGTGCTATTTTCCTCATGTGAGTGCAGCTAAATTTAATGGAACACTTCCTTGGGATAATGGGAAATGGCCCTGTATTCCCCTTAGAGAATTACTTCATGCTCTTTCTTAAAGCCTTCCATTAAGCCTGACTTGCTTTTTCTTCCCCTCGTCTAGCTCCTGTATGACGACTGCATCATTGGCGGACGACATGTACCTTGCTAAAGTGGAAGCGTTGCACGAAGCAGAGGCGAGCAAAATGTGAACAATTACTGAACACACTGCACAGAACAGAGCATGTTGTTAGAACAGCAGGTGCTGCCTGCGGTTCAATGCACAGTTCGGGCAGGAATGAACTTTGGTTGTCAGACAGCAGAAGAAGCCTGGGCTCGTTTGCACCAGAGAGTAGATTGTACAAATAAACGAACAGAGTGAGAACTTGGATGGTTCACCTACGTATTCACTGCATGCTCTACAAGGGGGCTGGCCCAACTCACCACCTGTTGTGTCCTTTTGGAAGGCATTCCATATATTTCTGACTGACTGTTAACAATCCACCCCAAAGACTGAGCTCAGGTGCCCTTTGTGCTGCACGGCAGGCAGAGCGATTGCAACCCAAAGAATGCCCTGTCCTCCATCCACAGGAAAGGGTAGCAATTAACGTTCAGGCTGTATATTGCAAGCCCTATGCTTTGCAATATGTATATTGTGTGTAAATATTGTATATTTTGTGAATAGCATTTTTGGTACTTGTGTATATTTATTAAAAAATCAAATCAAATGAGAAATGCACTGAATGGATGAAACTGTTCCCCCTGCTGAAGAATTGCTCGTCCACTTTCTCCTTTCTGATGCCCAGTTAGGTAAAATCAAACATCTCAGGCAATTGGTTCATTCTTGGACACATTCACATTAAAGAAAGTCACCAGTGTCCTGTATTAGTAACCCGGGGCAGGGGGTGGAGAGGAACGAATAGGGATATACTTGCATCCACATGCTGTTTACTCATTTTCATATCGGAGCCAGGGCAGTTCAAAAATCATTTCTTGATCACATCAGTCAATTGTCAGCATCCCTTTGAAAATAAAGCCTCCATTATCCTTCATGGTATGTTAGGTGCCATGAGGCTCCTCTTTGCAGTCCCATTGGTTTCTGGTGGAAAAATGAAAGCATGTATTTAACTTTCCCCAATTAAAATCTCTGGGATTTGTCAAGTCCCAACTCTTACCAGGTTGTGCCACAAATAAAAGCCATTCTCCCTGCCCATTATCTGTTCAGGTCACGTGATTCTGTGTGTCCACTACAGGTATTCCTGGACCCTTCACAGGGTCTTTCAATAACTTCCAATTTGAAGCTACCCCTCATGCCTCAGGTTTGTCAGGTGGAGGCTTGGCCCATGCCATTGGCGTGTTGCCTGCAGTTATTACCTGACCTGGCTTTACTAGGTTATCTTCGCTACCATATTGTTGCTTTCATATGGCCAGCATATAATGGAGCGGTTGAGGCCAGCAGTGGTCAAGAAGGCGGCTCCTGTGTGTGATGTAGAAGGATGTGAGGGGCAGGTGGGGCTCGTCAACCTGGGAAGGTAGCCCATCCAGGAGAAAGAAAACTGATCCTGAAACGCCACTGCCTTGCAGGGTATCTTCAGGAGAAGAAAAAGCTAAGGAGTAAACCCTCCATAAATTCAAGAGTGGAGTCCCTAAAATGGTTGGATGGTGCCTTGTACGCCTCCTTCCGGCAACTCCTGCAGCCAAGCTGGTGCCAAATGTATTGCTCTCCTTTCCTTTGGACCACATCAGTGAGGATGACTTGGGGGGGCGGGGCGGTTATCATAGTCTGGGCAGCCCAGAACCTCTATACACACTGCCCAGGCTTGTGCCCTAGAGAGGTCACTTTGGTGTTGCTGACAGCGGTTTGACTTCCACCCCTGAGGTTCACTCTGCTATCTCTCGAGACAGACAGATGTCAACAACATAATGGCTTTACAAATATTGGTGTCCAAACTTCCTTAAACCTAGCTCTTTCACCAGACTGCTTTAATACATTGAAGGCGGGCAAGCTGATTTTAAGCAATTGTATCTCTTCACTGCAGCATTGTGGAATTTCCTTGTTGACATCGGTGGGTTTAATAACGTATCCTGTGGTTTGCAGTAGCAGAAGCTTCGCATGGTGAACACATAAGCTGCAGGTCTCCTCCTCTAGTCCAGTCTCACAGTATCAGTGCAGTTTATAAGACATGGTTGGGGAATCTGTGACCCTCCAGGTGTTGCTGGACTCCCAACTCCCATCATTCCTGACAATCAACCATATGGGTTGGAGTTGATGGGAGTTGGAATCCCAACATCTGGAGGGCCATAGCTTCCCCAGCCCTCTTGCGAGAGAAGAGGGTTGCAGGCTGGATCCATTCCCATTATCTCCCTGAGGCTGTGCTGAATTTGTATAATTTGGGTTCTTGGTAGGCTGTTAACAGTTTCAGTAAATGCTCCTGAACTTTAGCCTCAATTGCTTTGCATGAGGAACACTGAATCAGGAGATTTAGCTCCGTTCTGCTTTGCACTGGAACTCTAGCTACATGGAAATGATTAAAGTCAAGTGCCATTCTGAGTCAGGGTTATTCCCATTCCTCTCTTTGTATGATCAAAGGTCATGCCTTGAAACTTCCTGGTGGAAGAAGAAAATGTATGCTTGCTTATCCATAATTCAGCCTGCAGTTGAATAACTGAATTCGACTTTAAAAGAAGAAACCAAAATTCTGCAGCTTTTCATTTGAAATAGCATGCTGTGTAACGGTTGTATAATTTAACACATTTTGCAGAAACTTTCTGAAATTTAATTGCTCGTTTTGAATTGGGTATTTGATGATTACTATTATTTTAAATGAGGGATTTGGTATTTATTGGTGTGGCGAAAAGGAAGTAGGGATAAGGAGGGGCAATATAGATCAGAAAACATTACTGCACATGGAGAAGGAAGGACAGATATACATGATCACCTCATTTACTGTACAATGGACCCTGTTTTATTTAAGAAATATTAAAAGAGCATGATAGTTTTCAAATACAAAAATATATGGATTTTCCCAAATCAAAACCAGGAATTGACAATGAAGCTTATCCACCCCAGATCACTGCCCAAGCCATTGGATCGTCTGTCTCAGGGGTGCCCAAACTTTTTTCAAAGAGGACCAGATTTGATGAGGTGAACATGCGTGAGGGCCAACTGAAGTTGTTGAGCTTTTTTAGGATCGAAGTTGTTGAGCTTTTTTTTTTTTACCCGAGGACATATACTGCCACAGGGGCTGGATTAAATTGACCGGCGGGCCAAATTAGGCCCGCATAATGGACTTTGGACATGCCTGATCTATTGCATTGCCAATGTACCTCTTCCACAGACAGTACCTGCATGATTTCAAATGTATGTAGCCCTAAGGGTTTAAAAAACATTGTTTTTAAAAGTTGTATAGGGCCAAAGTTCACAGAAATTTGTCAGGAGTGCTTGCAGGAGCCAGGTCCTGTGACAAATAGGGCTTCGCAGGACTGGGGCTTTCCAAGTTTGTTCTGAAGAGGCAAGGCACGCCCGCAGGTGAAACCGATTGGTAACGCACAGCACCTGGTGGCAAGAGCCGGGAAGGGATCTTCCCTTTGGCTCTTTGCCACAGCAACACGCTTCCTGCCTTGGGCTTCTTGACTCCTTGCTCCCTGATCTTTGGACCCTTGGCTTCTTGGCTCCTGGCTCTCTGACCCTCAGCCCCTTGGCTTCTGGACTCTTGGCTTCCGGTCTCCCATTCCTGCTCCCACCCTGGTCCCCGACATCCAGAACCCGTGAACCAGACCGTGACAAAATTCAAATTTAGTCCAAGAGACAAATTATTTCCATCTCAATAATTGTTTAAAACTATTTGTTTAAAATGCCCCAACTCTAGAAAGTTATTTATAGAAATACTTGGAATTTGGCTGTTATTTCAGAAGCCTGCATGAGCAATACTATGTTGGAAATACTGCACATAAAATACTTAAAACCTGACCCATTTTTTGATTTGCTGTTTCAGAGGAATTTTTGTCTTGCTCATTTTTTAAAAAAAACAGCTGTTAATAATAAATAATAATAAATTTTTATTTATACCCCGCCCTCCCCAGTCAAAAACCGGGCTCAGGGCGGCTGACACCAACAGAACCACAATAAAACATAAAAACAATTAATTAAAATACAGATTAAAATACAGTATTAAAATTTAAAGTGCAGCCTCATTTCAAGTAGGCCATAAATCCAAGCCATGAGGGAGAAAAACACAGGGGTCAGGCTGAGTCTAACTTAGCCTTAGGAAAGATAGAAAACCTGGATTTGGAAGCACATATTTTCTGAGAGTTTTATTTTCCCTAAGCTCCTCCTTGCCCACTTCTGCTTAGCAGCTATGTTGACTCTGCTCCTACCGGTAGCTGCAGAACTGTTCTCAGAACATTGCAGAGGATTTCTGCTTGATTCCATGAAATGGTTGCAATTTTTTCTGTGGAGGGGATGGGGGTGGTTAGGCTCCCTTCTAATTTCTGTATCCAGAATGAATTTTATTGCTGGAATAGCCAGGCCAGCCTGGCAATGGCCCGCTAAGTATGAGTCAACAAGCTAACAAAGGGAGTGCCTCTGTGCCAGAAAACAAATGGGTGGGTCTCCCTCCCTCAATTGTCTGTCAGTTAGAAAGACAAAAGGTCAGAGTGGAAAGTTGAGTGATAAGAGCGAAGCCAAAGGCTGGAGAGAGAGCCAGGCCTGATTTCTTATGGAATCCAAGGCTGTGGCTATGGGAGAAACAAGACCCTCCGTTGTCTGTTCAGGTTGTGTATTTATATGCAAACAAACCATATATCATACAAACACCACAGTCTCTGCTGTGCCTAATTTCAAAAGGAAACACAAACCCTGAGTAAGTGCCTGGAATCCAAGTGGTGCAAGATTTCAGGGGTTCCAATTACTTACCCAGGGTTCAGGTTTCCTTTTGGAATTAGAAGGGAGTCCAGGCATTCAGCCATTTGTTATGGGTCCTTGCAGGATTCCACTGTGTTCCCTTCTATATGAAACCACTGGGTGAGGTCATTCGAGTGCTTGGAGTTAAGAGTCATTAGCATGCTTATGACAACTAGTCAGTTTTTTTCTTTGTCACCTGGGTCAGGTGAGGCTGTAACAGGTGCTGCACCCAGGATTTGATAATGGGCTGGATGAAGGCCCATAAACAGAAGATGAATCTTGGCAAGACAGAGGCATTGTGGATGGAGAGAGAGTTCTAGCTGAAGGGAAATGATATTCCAGGCTGTTTTGGACATGGTCACACACCTTCTGAAAGGGCTGGTCTAGAAACCACATGTATGTCACCTTGGGTCCCATAATGGAAAACAAGGCAGGATATAAATGCAAGAAAATACATACCGTACACAAATATAAATTCCTGAGTGGAACTAGTCTGGCCACAGTTATTACTATAATGGATTACTACAATGTATTATATATGGGGCTGCCCTTGAAGATGACTTGGAATATTTATTATTGCATAATTTTGTCGCCAGAATTTTAACGGGTGAAGCCCAGGCTTGTTCACAAACTTAAAGGACAGCCCACAGGGCATTGCAATTTACAGTGTCGAAGGCCTTAGTCAGATCAATAAACGCCATATACAGGGGTTGGTTTTGCTCTCTGCATTTTTCTTGAAGCTGTCGAGCAGTGAAAATCATGTCCATTGTCCCCCTAGAAGGTCGAAAACCATTTTGAGATTCAGGAAGGGTAGCCTTAGATATAGTTAGGAGATGGTTTGCTAAGATTCTTGCAAGAATTTTGCCGGCCACAGCTAATAAAGAGACGCCTTGATATTTTCCACAATCAGTTGTATCGCCGCTTTTTTTAAAAGGGTTTTTTAAAAATAATTTTGGCATCCCTAAAGTCTGCTGGGATCTCCTCTCTCTCCCAAATTTTTTCAATAAGCTTGTGAAGTTGTTGTGTAAGTTCAATTCCCCACTTGGAGGACAGCAGATAGCCCATCACGTCCACTGTCTTTGTTGTTTTTCATTTGGTTAATAACTGTATACAACTCTCCCAGATTTGGAGATACTGCAAGCTCCTATCTGATTTATTTTTGTGGAATTTGTGAGAGGACCTCAGCAGCTATGGAGGAGTTGAAAGAGGTACCCCTGACCCCAGGGGGGTGGTTGGAAAGGCTCAGGGCCCAAGCCAAGCCCTTAGTTATTCTGTGCTGAGCCCCAAATTCCTGTTCCTTCCCCCTCCTTTTAAACTTAAATAGGCTTTTAAAAAAATATCTTGCAGCGGGGGTAGCTAATGTGGCGCCTTTCATACATGGTTGGACTACAACACCCATCATCCTCAGCCAACATGAACAATGACAGGGCACATGAACCTGTAATAGGGCATACTGCAACATGCATTGCAGCTGAGACCTCTGCCAGGGCTAGGCAGCAATCTAAATTGCCCAGAGGGACCCTATGTATCCATGCAAATTTCTCCCATTGAGTCCTGTTAAGTATGGTACCTGTTGTCTTTGTCCATGGAGTTTTCTTGGCAGGGATACTGGAGTGGCTTGCCAGTTCCTTCTCCAGGTGGATCGCGTTTAGTCAAAACTCTCCACTATGACCTGTCCATCTTGGGTGGCCCTGCATGGCAAGCTCTCTGAGTTATTCAAGCCCCTTCGCCACGACAAGGCATTGATCCATGAAGGGTCGGACACGACTAAACGACTAAACAACAACAACAAGAAGTATGGTACCTAGCAACACACACACACACACACACACACACACCGGCTGCCTACTTTAGGAGCTTTTGTTTTCAGCCAGGCAATTTACATTTGTACAATTCCTCAGACTGCCTTGAAATTTTCATGTGCGAAACATTTGTTCTACTTGTCAGGGTTCGTGTTTTATTGTACTGTGTTAGGTTTTATATGCAAATGTGCCCGTTATCAGCTTCAGGTGATAAGCCAGCTATGCCCATACCTGGATAGAAAAAGCTTAGAGTTACTCACACTCCACTCACAATGGTCTGGTGCATTGTGTTGCATGTGGGGCTGCCCTTAAAAACGGCCTGGAAACTGCAGTTTGCTCAAAACAAGGCCGTAACAACCGGGCATTTTAGGCTAGTGCTTTACCAGCTGTATCAATCTCCAGATCTTTTCTGAGCACAATTTAAAGTGCTGGCTTTGAAGCCCTTTAAAGCCCTTACCTGAAAGATTGCTTCTTCCCACATACACCAGCTAGAATAGGGTTGCCTTATTTCGTACAGTGAAAATCCAGATAGTTGTTGAGCTTCTTTTTTTTACAAAATCACAAACAAGCTGTTTTGGAGCTATTTTTATGTATGGCCTGCCATACATCAGGCTCCATTCTCCGCACAGAGCTAGAGTGGTTTAATGGTTGGTCCCTCTTCCCAAGGAATTCTGGGAATTTGTGAGAGGCAGCCTCTGCTGTTACTAAAGGACTTCCCAGCACACCAGCACTAAAAGCTGCAACACGTGGTTGACATCACTCCCTGTTCTAAGAAAGCAAGGCCTGTCATCTGAATGTTAACAAGCAGTGACGTGAGGGGGAAACCTCCTGTGGCTGCAGGAAACTGGAAAATGAGCAGCATCGGGATCACAAGATGTTGCCTGCTCATAAGCTGCTGGCGCAACTCTAAAAAAAGTTTTTATCATTCCTGGAACAGGAATTCGGTTTTGAAAACAAAATGTGCCTGGAGGAATATCCTCTTCATTCTCCTCCCCGCTGAATTCCCATTCCTATCTCCCTCCCCCCATCAGTATTCCATGGTCACTGAGCATGCTCAGTCCCCATTAAGCTGTTTTGGAGTCCTACCCGAACCCCCAGCAATGAAGTTATTTTTCTAAAACTATTCTGTACTTCCACAAACCTTGGGGTTCCCCCAAGCCTGCTGATCTCTACGGGTGGTATGTGTGTGCTGTACCATTTTGCCTACATAAGTAACTGCCCTCAGCACGTGAACATCAGAAGCAGAGGGAAGAGCTCAGTTGGTTAAGGGAGTGTGGTGCTGATACCTAATGCCAAGGTTGCAGGTTTGATCCCTGTATATATATTCCTGCATTGCAGGGGGTTGCACTAGAATAGGATGATCCTCAGGGTCCCTTCCAACTCTATGATTCTATGATGCTATGTTTCTATGACTGATTGTGTCCCAGTGACGCGCGGTCCTGTCAAATCCTCTCTTCCCTACCTCGCTCCCATCGCTGAAGAGGAGAAAATGGTGCTACGGTTTCTAGGAAAACAAAACCAAGAGAAGAAGCGGCAGAACTGTCCTATCACACTTGCAACCTGGCGAATGAATGATTTATACTTAGTGTGAGCCAAAAAGTACCCAGGCATGGAAAGTTAAACAGGAACTAGGCAGGGAGTGGTGGGAGGAGGAGGAGGAACAGCTGTGCCTTAGGAAGCAGCGAGTTCCCTTCTGCCTCTGCTCAGAGTCCAAACTGTGAGAGCAAATCCTGTAAAACTGCGTGGAGAGCTTAATTTGAGACAGGGTACAATGCTGCTCTGTTGAAAATGCCTTTGCACCCAATGAGGCATGAAGACCTGAGACTGGGAAAGAGGAGAACTGGAATCCTACCCCACGTATAATCTTCCTTGGGCCCCGTGAATTCCATTTTGAATGCAAAACTTCTGCTCGCACAAGGTCCCCACCTGTCCTTTCCACCAACTGCACGTAGCAGTGATCTCCCACACACAAGGAACTGGGGGACACAGGAAGCTGCCATGTGAAGAGTGAGACCTTTGGCCTATGTAGTTCCACATTGTCTACTCTGGCTGGCAGCAGCTCTTCAGGGTTTCAGGGAACAGGGTATTTCCAGGCCTACCTGTAGATGCTGGGGATTGAATCAGGGGCCTTCTGTGTTCTCCCCCTTTCTCCCGCCCTATACATTTGAGAAATTGTGATAAGCTTCTGTTGCTTTCTTCTTCTTAGCCCAGAGAATCTCAGAAAGACCTCGAGGACACTCACATAATATCACTTATGGACCTTTTCCCACTTAAGCGTTAACCAATGTGAACTGCTTGGCACATTATTATTATTATTAATTATTATTATTATTATTACTACTACTACTACTACTACTACTACTACTACTATTTTATTTATATACCACCTTATACCCAGTCCTTTAAAAATAGTTATAGATGCAGGCCTGAATTCAAACACCAGCAGCATCTGGACTGGAGTTGAATCAGAAAACTCCCCTTTTCATGTGTTGCTTTATAAGCCTACAGTTCACATTTCTCTATGGATGGCACCTTTTAAAATCGGACTTTCCAGTGAATAATGGGATGAAGGCAAGGGTTTTCCCCACTCAGCCACAGTGAACATTCCTCCTCCCTGCTTCACAGATTAGATGGACCCGCTTCGATTGCAACACAGTCCATTAACTTGCTTGCTAGTAAGAAACGCTTTTCCTTTTCGTTTCCCAGCTATGGTCCGTGGCATATAATTTACCCAGTGAACTAAAGCTTGTACTGCTACACCACCACCCTTGACTGCTTTTATCATTTCAGTTGCAATGTGCAGAAGAGCATTTAAACAAGCATCTGATTAGGAGGCCAGCAGGACCCAGCCCTGCCATGCAGCAGGGAGCTGTAGCGATCTGCTACAGGTGGCACCAGGGGAGTGGGGGGCATAGACAAAGGCAGAAAGGGTGCATTTGTGCTCACAAATTAAAATAAATCTCAATAAACAGGTTATCTGGAAACAGACTCAGTGTATGGTCACATTAGTGGCTTCCAGTGTAGAAAGGCCACCCCACCCCACCCCACCCCACCCCAGTCCTGTGCACACACATTGCATTTGCTGCATTTGCACAGTTGTTCACATCAGAGAGGGAGTGGGGATATCGTCACCTGACGCTCTTGAACTTCCCCCCCCTCCCTTGCAACTCCCTGCAACTCCTGCTCATTAAACTGTGTCATCTATGCTTGTACACTCATCTGTGCCAACACTATAGGTGTTAGGGATGCTCACATTAGTGCTTACTCTGCATCCAGTGTTCTAACCTGATTGAAACTGGTTTGAGGAAAAAGATGCATCAAATGACAGTATTTGTCAAGAAACTATAGGACTGATACAGATTGTGGCCCACATCATGTGAATGTGTCTTCACAAATTAGCAGTAGAAGAGCACTGGATCCAGGGTAAGCGGTCATGTGAACATACCCTAAGGCAGGCATACCCAAACTCGGCCCTCCAGATGTTTTGGGACTACAATTCCCATCATCCCTGACCACTGGTCCTGTTAGGGATGATGGGAGTTGTAGTCCCAAAACACCTGGAGGGCCGAGTTTGGGGATGCCTGCCCTAAGGTAAAACAGCAAGGACAGGTCCACTTCCATTTGATTGCAGAAGAACAATGCCTCCTTAGCCCCAGTATTGAAGTGAATTAACAGTGCCTAGGAAGATCAGTGTTCTTGAGTTTATTTCATGTCACAATCTCACAAACAACAGTACGGTTGGCAGCAAGAATTTTCTTTTTTCTTTTTTTGCCAGCAATAACATCCTGGAGATAACAATCTTTGAATCTTGTTGATGTATAGAAGTCCTTGCTCTTGATTCAAACTGATGTAATTCATTGCTTTTCCTTTTCCTTTATATTCATTATTGCAAGTTCAGGCATAATCACAGAATTTGTATAACGAGAGGTACAAGATATTTTTTCACATCCCCACCCTTGGGGATTTACTTTTAATTGCAATCAGGTGTATTTCATTGCACCACATCCTAGTTAGTTTCCAAAGTACACAATGAATGTACAGTTGGCTCCCAAAGATAAGAACTGCTCCATAGTCACAGAGATATCTGGTCTACTATGTCAAGTTCTGTGTCAAGTCCTTCGTTTTAAGGACATTGACAGGCTGGAGCGTGACCTCCTACTTCCACTGGTAACATGCTGTTTTGTGGGCTGCTAGCAGGCCCAGGTGCAACATTATGTGTATTCATCTTTATTTATTTTTTAACTTGATGTTTTGTGCAGGTCTGGTATATCAGAAAACCTGTATCTCAAAAAACAAAAGAGGCCACACACAGGTAAACAAATACCTGAGTGCATGTCCACAATAGACCTCAGTTTTCCCAGAAATTGAGTTGGGGGCTACAGGTGGAACATGGCAAGACACACTCACATTTTTCTTTTTTCAGAAAAATAGCACACTGTTTTAAGCAAGTCTGATATATCAAAAAATATGCCACATTTTTCAGTGTATAAGACTAGGTTTTTTCCCTTCAAAAATGTCAAAAGTTAGGGGGGGATCTTATACACGGATACATCTCCCCCCATTTTCTTAAATCTGAGTCCCCAAAAGTAAGGGGGCGTCTTATACATGGGGGCATCTTTAGATGGAAAAATACAGTATATTTCAAAAATTGCGGGGAGGGGGGTTGGCCCTGCACGCAGGTAAAGATGCCCACAATGGACCTCATGTTTTTGGAACTCAGAGAGTATTAAATAGTGGGTAGACAACACAGCGGTTCTTCAAGAAGCTCTTTATTCGAAAGCCAGAACAGAACTGAACTGCATTGCCGAGCCGGCCTGCTTTTATAGAGGCTGGCTCAAACAATGTATCAAACATAATTCAAAGTTCCCTCCTAAAGTTCCCTCCTAAAGTTCCCTCCTAAAACAACTGTCAAGGACCTGAGGACCTGAGGGAAAACTATATACACTAATACATAACAGAGAGGATGGGGAAGGGCTAAGTGTGGGGAAGAGGCAATAATACACAATACATCCTGGTGTGTATTGAGTCAAAGGATTTTACATCTGTATTATTATTGTCTGTATTTGCATTAGGATAAAGTAACTGCCTTTTGGTTCCAGAGGGTACAGCTACTATTGGTTCATTTAAGCTGCTGTATTTGGATCCTCTGTCTTATTGGTTTCCTCCAAAAGGCAGCACTGTGATTGCCTGATATTGTTCCCTCCAAAATGCATCCCTTTCTAGCTAGTCCCCTGTCCCTATAAATGTAGCTTTGCTCTCCTCAGACCTCAGTCTTGTTTACTTTAAGAAAGAAGTGTTACTAGAGAACTGTCTTCAGCATATTATGTCAAGAGAGCTGAAATCACAAACCCCACGTCACAACACATCCCATCAAGCACCACCCAGTAAAGTGGATGGGAAACATTGAGACAAGAGTTCAACTGAAAGCTCCCCTGTGTGGGTGAACATGCACAAAACTGCACATGTGTGCAAGAACATGCTGGTGTTTACACAGCCATAGTCTTATGAGGAGCTGCTGAAAGAGCTGAATGGCTGTATTCAAGTATCTGAAGGGTATTTATCTGAAGGACTATAATACAGAGCAGACAGATTCTCTGTTGCTACAGAGGGTGGGACCATAACCTATGGGTAGAAACTTCAGGAAAGCAGGTTTCAGCTAAGCACTAGGAAAAACCCAGTGGTTAGAGCTGTTCAGCAGTGGAATAAACAGCCTTGAGAAGTGGTAGGTTCTAATTTCCTGAAGATGTTTAAGCAGGATCTGGTCAGCCATCTGTATAGGATGCTGTTAGCTGCATCCTGCAGAATAATAATAATAATAATAATAATAATAATAATAATAATAATAATTTATTCTTTATACCCCGCCCATCTGGCTGGGTTTCCCAGCCACTCTGGGCGGCTTCCAACAGAATATTAAAATATTAAAATACAATTGTAGAGAGGAGGGAGTTGCATCCTGCAGATTGCACCAAACAGGGAGTTGTTGAGCTAGATAAACTCCAAAGCCTCTTCTAGCTCTTAGGGTTTAATCTAAAGTAGTGCTGACTACAGTAATGTCTTCTCTCAGCACAAGGATTCCCACGTGTGCAACAGGACTTTCCCCTCCTCGTCCTCCTTTCCACCCACAAATGCCACCCTAAATCTGTTCTAGGGGTTCCCCTAGGCCTCCAGAGCAGATTTGGGGAAGGTGTGAGGTGCACACAGCAGGAGGAGGGGAAGTTGCATTGCACAAGCAGAAATCTTTGTGCTGGTGGGGCACTTTAGATAGCGCCCTAAACGTCTATGGTTCTGTGGTCTTTTATGGGCACAGCTTCAACTGGTGGGGGTGGTTATGTGCCCTTGCAAGTTCTGCAGCAGCACTCTGGTTTCATCAGGCAGATATGACTCGGCTGGAATCTGCATAATAAAGAGTTTTGTACGACTACTCAAACAGAAATTAGTCGGCCATCATATCTGCGTTTGTATCTTAGTAATTTTCCTTTCTGTATCAAGCTCGTAGGAAAGAAAGTCTCCCCGCTAAAGGTTAAGTTATTTGAAATGGCACAAGCCTCCCCAGTTGGCCTGCTTATGCACAGGGTTGGTGGGTAAAGTGCTTAGTGTAAAAAGGAAGCGACAACGTCTGGTTTCCTTTTGAAGACAAGCCAGATGTGACTGGAGAAGGAAGTGCTCCCTCCCGGCAGCTCTGAGCTTGAAAAAGCAACTGTGGGGTCACTCCTTAGAAGTAGCTGTCTAGGAAAGGGTGGGCAATGCGTTCACTCGCTAACCTCTGAATTCATTCCCGCCACCATTTAAGAAAGAGAAAAGAGAAGAGCTTATTTGTATGTTAAAAAAAGTATGCCTTGCAACGAAATGTGACAGCATCTGGAGCACTACAGCTCAGGTTTCCAGCCAGCCAGGTTTCGAAGCCCTTTTCCAGGAAATTCCATTCCATTTCCCCTCCCTGCCTAGATTCATGTCCTCCCCTCCCCCTTCTCTAATGGCCAGCCAGAATTGTGTGTCCTCTGAGCATGCCTGCTCTCCTCGTTCAGCTGTTTCGGGGTTCCCCTCCCTTCAAGGTTTTCCCCCTAAAGATCTTATTATTATTTTATCTTATTATTATTTTTTGTACTTCTGTAAACCTTGGGGGTTTCCCAAGTCTGCCGACACCCCCCCCCCGTTTATGGAGGATGTAATTTTGGCTATATAAGGATATACACTGTGACAACGTATGAGTATACATTATATAGTCAGTATATACTGCTCTACTTGTGATCTTCCAAACTGAATGAAACCTTCCAGCCCCTTCAGTTTTTCATTGCCAGGCAGGCAGCGAAGGGGGGAAAAAGTTGATTAAGCCCATAGTGGGTCACAGGGTAGATGAGCTGCATTCTGCTTGATAGGTCCTGTGTTGTGCAGATATGTGTTAAGTGAGACCCCACTATACATGTCAAGTACTGTAGTATCTTACCCAGGCATTCCCAAACTGCGGCCCTCCAGATGTTTTGGCCTACAACTCCCATGATCCCTAGCTAGCAGGACCAATGGTCAGGGAAGATGGGAATTGTAGTCCAAAACATCTGGAGGGCCGAAGTTTGGGGATGCGTGATCTTACCACTTTAAAAAGCTGTGCCTTCCCCCAAAGAATTCTGGGAATTACTGCTTGTTAAGAGTGCTGAAAGTTTTTAGGAGACATCTCTTCACCTCAGAGAGCTACAATTCCCAGAGTTCCCAGGGAAGAGGGATTGACTGTTAAACCACTTTCAGAATTGTAGCTCAGGAAGGGAAAACATACATGAAAAGAGTACATCCGATCACAGACCTTCCACATCCCATCTTTGTGTGGGCATCATTTTTCCAAAGTGTTATACTGGGTGCCTCGAGGTGGGCAAGGTGGAGACGGTAGGCATGTGAAAGGACTCAGGCTTTTAATCTTGCGGTTAGAGAAAGATTTTCTTGTCAAAGTATGTTTGCCAGCTTTGGTCAGCTTTTCTATTTTGATGGTTTCATAAAGTTGTTGAATCGCATCCCAGAGCCTTCAGAGAAAGTCAGGGTAAAAACTGGCTGTTACATGCAGGCAAGTCCCACAGAGAGACTTATATGCTTCTGAAGAGAGCTGTGTCAGTTTGGGATGCAAGAGAAAATATCTACAAAAGGGGAATAATTGTTCTTTTAAATAACAGAAACTTAAGAAGCAGGTTCACCCAACTACTACGTACACAATGAACAAGAGGGCATTTTGCCACTGGGAATGTTTAAACACTTTCTACTATTTATGTCTTAAGTTGAATATGGACTTTGGCCAAAAAAAATAGCTTTGGAGAAGCTCAGTTTTAAAAATAAAACTTAAAAGCTAACATAGAATCATGCACTCTTATTTTCCGTAGATTGCAATGGCAGAGTTAAACACATGCTTAAGACTCCCATTGGAATCAAGGGAATGCAAGTAGGCTTAGCTCAGGCAACAAACTACGGTGTCTTTGTTAAATTTATATTTAATTAATGAATTATCACATTTCTATAAGTTTAAGGCTGTCGAGCAATTGTGGCTTGTTGGGGAGCAGCAAACTACTATCCTGGATTCATATGTAATGGGAAGGCAACCTTATCTGCAATTTCTTAAAGCACTTCTTGACCTCTGCTATTTTTGGATGGGATTCAGTCACATACCAGCGAATTCATGTTGCGCAATTAAAGCTGATGTGCACTCTTGTGCAACAAACTCCCCCCCCCAAAAAAACCCTCCAGACTTATTGTGATAAGGAAAGTGATGGGGAAATCACACTGACAAAACTCAGAGAACACTTGCATAACGCAATGTTCTTATATAACCAATGTTTTTTAAAAAAATAAAAAGGTGCTGGTACTCACCATTAAGTTGTTACAGTAAGTGCCACTCTTATAACTCTCTTTTTTTGCCCAGGAGGACAGTATTGCATACCCTTCAATACCCCCAGAAAAAGCACTGTGTATAACCTTTCTGCAAAGAAATCAGAATACTCAATGGGCACCATCGCCTAGCCTCCATGTAAACTTACTGCAGACAAATCAGGATAGGTAACCTAACCTCCCCACAATTTTTCTGCAAACGAATCTGAATGAATGATCAATAAACAGGAAGTGAGCCTACTTTGTTCCCCGTGCTTGCACTTGAGGAGGAGCACAGCAGCAGCAAAGAGGGAGTATGCATTGGCACTCTGCTCATGCACATAATAAACCACCATGAGCCAGTAGCAGCCCTGGTTTATTGTGAAGTGCCAACATGGCCAGTGTTCATATTATCACTTGGAGCATGGTGTGTGTGTGTGTGTGTGTGTGTGTGTGTGTGTGTGTGTAAGAAATTAATCCTGTGTTGATAACACATGAAATCCTGACCCATCTACAAATGTCTTCAGATTAATTTAAAAGCCACTACAGTATACACACGTGTGTGATGTCCTTTTGTGGCTGAGGAGCTGCTCCCCTTTCAATGAATGTGGAAGTTAAGCGACTGGAAATTCAAGCTGAAATCACAAATCAGGTTCAGAAAAATCTGCACAAAAGCCAGCCACATGATTGGTCAACAGGAACACACAGCCCAGATTGTCACCAGTGCTGCAGAGCAAAAGACGCTGTCTCCCTTTCTTCCACATCACCTGTCCAGTTTGGGAAGCAGAAAACAGCAATTAGGATGGAATGTGGTTTTGCCCTGTGCAACAGATGCTTGCATAGCACAAAGGGCCACTGAGAAGAAGAACTAGAATATGAGAAAGGATGGAAGACTGCCATTAGCAAAGAAGTGCCCTTGGGCCCTCATGGATGCACTCCCTCCTGATTTTGGTGAGTGGCCACTGATCTTTGCCTCATCTAAAACAACTAAGCCAGTCATTGTCAATATTAGAAGTGGAGTCACCTGACTAATTGGGGATTTCTGGCTCTCAGGAGCAAAACACTGGAAGATGGTGTTAAAGTGGAGCAGTCTATTTGTATGTTAGGGTGGGCGAAAACCAACAGTTGAAACCAAATTATTGACTCATGGCAGTCCCTTAAGGAAACAATTCTTTTTCCTGTATCCTGAAGACTTTGAGATGGCAGAGGTCACGTTTGGGTAAGGCAGGATAGGACTCCCACACTCCAGATGTATGGCTAAGGGCGGAGGCTTGAGAGAAACTATGTTGGCAGATGGCTTGCAAATTTAGGAGGCCATGGGACAGGAAGCTGGAGGTCATGATTAGTGTCTCTCATACACACACACAATAATTTGGAGAATTCGTAGACTCAGAAAACTAGCAACACTTAGCATGTATCTCATGTAATTACTTATAGACAGGTCACCAATGTGTGGTCACCACATCAGTTGTGAAGGACATGTGTGTTGTTTATTTGGCCTTAATTTGGTCAGTTCTCAGCAGTTTCCCAGGAAGTTCTACATCCTTGTGTAATCAGAGTCATCAGGAAGATACAGCTACCACTGTCATTTGCTATATTATTATGATGCTTCCCTTTTCATTGATAATACCCCTCACCCTTTGTATCCAAACCACACCCAGAAATGGATAAAGCAGGACTCACTGGCAGCGCCAAGCAGCAGCCAAGCCCCGTCGACTGTGCTAGCGAGCGCCCAATGGGAACTTGAAAGTGCAACCAATCCCAGTGGGACCTCTGGACAGCTGACTGGCACTGTCAGTGAGCCCTGCTTGCAAGGGAATAACTAGCAGCTTACTTTACTCTTCTGGTGGTTCCTTTGTAGCCAGATGCTTACCTGCCCCACACCTGTCATCTCATATGACATCAGGTATGAGTTGGGTGATTGTGGTGTGCGATAAATGGCCCCATGAACCAAAGTGGGACCCATGCCGGTATGAATTAGGCCTGTGAGCCATAAGTTCCCTACTCCTGTCCTACACGGCTTATTTGTTGGACCACCTTCTTCCATGTCAATCTCCCCATCTACTGAGATTATAATTTAAGATCTCTTTCTGGGTGCCTCCATCGTGTGGATGACAACCAAAGAGAGTCTATTATGTGGTGGCTCTTTGACTTTGGAATGCCCTTACTAAGAAGGTCATCCTGGAGACTTTGTTACTATCATTTAGACACCAGGCAAGAAAACCATTTCTCTTTCCCCAGGCTTTTAAGAACTGCTTAATTTGCTGTATTCCATGTAGAGATAATTGCTTAATTTCCCACCCTTCCTCTTGAAGGAGCCAAGGGTGGGATTAGTTTGCATACTTTAGATGATGTTGTTGATGATAGGGTGCTTTTGTTGTTGTTGTCTCTTACCACTATGTTAGCTGCCCTGGGAGCATAAATTTGTGTTGAAATATGGGATATAAATTATGTAAGCAAACAGGCAAAGGCTGGCATGACTGGTACATAGCTGTCAAGTTTTTCCTTTTCTCGCGAGGAAGCCTATTCAGCATAATGGAATTTCCCTTTTAAAAAGGGGGGGGGAGAGAACTTGACAGCTATGGACTGGTATAACATGAGAATATAGGGTAGCATCTAACGAACTCATTCTATCAGCTCAAGAATTTCTGCTTGCACCATGAAATGTCTCCCCCTCCTCTCCCTGTGCTTGCCCCACCGCTCCAGATCTGTTGCTGAAGGTTGGGGAAACCCCAGAACAAATATAGGGAGTGGAGGGGGAGGAGAGGAACGGCTTAGGGAGCTGGGTATGTTTAGCCTGGAGAAGAGAAGGTTAAGGGGTGATATGATAGCCATGTTCAAATATATAAAAGGATTTCATATAGAGGAGGGAGGGAGGTTGTTTTCTGCTGCTCCAGAGAAGCGGACACGGAGCAGTGGATTCAAACTACAAGAAAGAAGCTTCCACCTAAACATTAGGAAGAACTTCCTGACAGTAAGAGCTGTTCGGCAGTGGAATTTGCTACCAAGGATTGTGGTGGAGTCTCCTTCTTTGGAGGTCTTTAAGCAGAGGCTCGACAGGCATATGTCAAGAATGCTTTGATGGTGTTTCCTGCTTGGCAGGGGGTTGGACTGGATGGCCCTTGTGGTCTCTTCCAACTCTATGATTCTATGAGAGGGCGGCAATGTTCCATTGCAGAAGCAGAAATCCTTGCATGGACAGAATGAGTTAGTTGGATACTGCCCATAAGAGACCCGATGGATCAGGCCAAAGGCCCATTTAGTTCAGTACTCAATTCTCACAGTGGCCAACCAGATGCCCATGGGGATCCCAAAACCAGGATCTGAGTGGATCCAAAGTTGCCAGTTCCCACTCCACAATTACTCTTTCATGGCTTTCAGCTGGCTATTGCTAGCACCACCAGGTGTAGCAGCCTATACTGCCTGTTTGGGCAAAGCTGGGGCTTCCGCCACAAAGGAGCCACCGTACTCTTCTCCACCAGGTCATGAGAGAAACAATTGCATGCAATCCTGACCACCACCCCAGCCATCAACACTGTGACTAGGCCCTAGGATTGCACTGTTTATAAGCAGTTTATTCGGGGGGGGGAATTGAGAGGGGACACACAGCCATGGGAAGATTTGATAAATGGAGAAAGAACAAGAGGAAATACAGGATGGTTCAATGAAACACTCTAAGAAAGCACCCAATTTTATCAGTTTGTGATGCTTAGCAAATACTGTTTTTCCCCTGGACCATTAACACATAGAAATCTAATTTTGCATATTTGGAGGAGGACATTAGATTTCCACAATTTCGAGAGTGTTTATTTTTAGCCCCCAGAAATGTAGAGTGTAACCATGATAAAGTCCATATCTGCCACATTTTCATAGATTCAGAGCACTGTATAATTAGTAACCAGAGACCACCCACACAGCAAGCCACTGGGCTGTGAGAAGCATTATCACCATGTGAAGGGAACTCAGATAGTGAAGCTAGATTTCTTGGTCAAAGCTACAGCATGTTGGCGATGACATCAAGCCTATTTACACACGGCCATTTAGTCTGGCTCCAGTGCACTCCCACCTCTAGCATTCAAAGCTGAGTGCACATGACATGACATTCGTCACAATCCATCTGTATCCCTTGAGAAATACTGCTTTTTGTTGCGCTCTCCCTCAAACCCACTTTCCATCTGATTTGAAGATGTGGGCTGTGGTTAAGCCGAGGTGTGTCCATTTTTCCGACAACTGTTGTGCATGTGCAGAGGACAGCTTCATTGAATAGGGCATGAGCAGGGAAACAAATCAGGTAACGTGCGTTGGGTGAAGATATCCCTGCCAGGGAAAAACATCTGCGTTGCATTTTAAGCCACTAATGTGCACCTAGCCTGAGTGGCTCCAATCTGAACTGTGTTCTGTGCTTCCTGGCAGTTATGGCCTTTTAACAATCCAGAGCAGGCAGAGCAGAATGCAGAATGAATCAAGTTGTTTGAAACAGCGACTTGTCTTCTCTTCCAGATACATTGAGCAGTTTTGTTTGCATTATCATTTAACTTCCATGAACAGTTTCTGAGAGCTCTTCAATTAATCTACATACTGCCTCAAATGTAGACATAGCTGTAATCAGTGGGTAGGCAAACTAAGGCCCGGGGGGCCGGATTCAGCCCAATCGCCTTTTAAATCCGGCCCGCAGTTGGTCCGGGAATCAGTGTGTTTTTACATGAGTAGAATGTGTGCTTTTATTTAAAATGCATCTCTGGGTTATTTGTGGGGCATAGGAATTCGTTCACCCCCCCCAATATAGATAGATGATAGATAGATAGATAGATAGATAGATAGATAGATAGATAGATAGATAGATAGATAGATAGTCCAGCCCCCCACAAGGTCTGACGGACAGTGGACTGGCCCCCTGCTGAAAAAGTTTGCTGACCCCTGCATCCTATGCAAGACTTAAACTCATTATCTATATCTATCTATCTATATATGTATTAACAGTTTCACTGGTTTAATGATGATGGTATATTCATCTTTAACAGGTCTGGGGATTTTAACTATGTGCCATCTGTATTTTTTGTTTGTATACTACCTGAAAAAAATTATTCAATGAGTTTATATTTTTTAAAATAAATGAAAATATATAAGACACAGTAGAGTGACGCTGCAACTGGAATAAGTTTAGTGGCATGTTGCATTCAATGATTGAGAAAGTTAGTTGTTACAAGGTTTCCCAGTTTCGGTGAAGCTTACATGTGAGGCCTCGGGGTTTAAAGAAAGGAAACGTGATTGCCCTGCTGAAAGAGTAGATTGCTCAAGGAATTCTGTTCTGGATTAAGAGACTGTGGAGATAAAAGAAAAGATGGTTAATTTGGAACTTGCATCACTTGCAGAGTGATCATAATCTTTGACTTACATCTGCTTGGCAAAGCTGGCATGCGACCAAAAACCTCTTGTTCCTACAGAGCACAAAGTTATGCCAGCACAACAAATTTACACCATGGTGATACAATTGCACCAGAGGAAGGCTGCCTTGGCCAAATCCAGGGCCGGATTAAGACCTTTAGAGCACTTAAAAGTCTTTGGTGCCCCCATAGATATCAAATTCAAAAATAAACATGTGAGCCTCAGTGGACCGAGTGGCAATTTACCTGTTACCAGATTCTAATTTTGTTGTATTCCCAGGATTAATGTATATCATCAGTCTCTATTATAACTAAACAACAACATTATTACTATTTTATTATTACTATTGTGTGTGTGTGTGTGTGTGTGTGTGTGTGTGTGTGTGTGTGTCCCCATTTATTGTGGGAGTCTTTTTTCAGCTGCACAATATGGTAAATCCGGCAATGGAAAATTTATGTGGTGCCCCCCTTCGCTCGATGCCCTAAGCGGGTGCATATTTTGCTTCATGGTTAATCCAGACCTGGCCGAATGCTGGTGTTGTGCTGGCATGTCATTACACCAGCAAAATAGTATTATAGGAAGTGTCCTTATTCTAAGTCAGAGCACTGGTCCATCTAGGTCAGTATCATCTACACCAGGGGTAGTCAACCTTTTTATACCTACCGCCCACTAATGCATCTTTCTTGATGGCAAAATTTCCTTACCGCCCACCAGTGCTCGATGGCAGGAGGATTCAGCTTGTGCCGTAGAACCCCCTACCGCCCACCTAGAATCTTGAAACGCCCACTAGTGGGTGGTAGGGATCAGGTGGACAAACCCTGATCTACACTGACTAGCAGTGTCACGCCAGAGTTTCAGGCAGAAGTATTGCTTTGACCCAGTGGCAGGTGCCAGAGATTGAGTCTGGGACCTTCTGTTTTTTTTTCAAATATATTTTTATTAATTTTCCAATTAAAACCAATTATATCACATTCATTATTTCAAATTATACACATATATATATCAATCAAACCGAATGTTATGCCAAATCGTCTAAAGAATTTTTTATTTGGGTTCCCATGCTTCAAGAAATTGGGGATTCCTCGCAACCGTCCACTGCCGTCTTTTTTCTAAAGTTCAAATCGTTTTTTCTAAAGTTCAAATTGTTTCCCAGCTGCTGAGATAAATATCAAACAAGGTTTCACAAATATTCTTTCTCCTGTGTGGGTTAATCAGTCCAGCCTCCCCATAAATCTTCTTAGTCTGGAGCTCCCTGTTGCGTCGAAGCAGCGCCATCTTAAAAAGCTCAAATCACTTTCGTTTTCTCTCATAGCCATGAAGATTAACGATCTTTATAAAATTTACAGCTTTTCCAGGCAGAAGACCCAAACATCAAACCATAAACTCTTGGTAAATTAATGGATCTCCTTGCCCTATAGCTGAACTTAGCTTCAGGTCGCTGCTCCAATTCAAAGTGCGTCACAGCTCATAAATCCTCCGAACGCGTCCAGGACTCCTTCCGTCCGACTAGGGGGGGGGGCTTTTCTCGTCGGCAACTCCACATCTTTAAAAAATATGCTCAGTAACAACAGTTTATAAAGTTCAACTCACACAGTCTTTTGCTTCTCTTTCACTCCAAACAAGCCAGGACATCGCGTCTGGGAAGGTACGAAGTAACTCATATGAAGAAAAATAATAAAAAACTCAATTCCCTTATCGCTCCGTCCCCATCAATCCTTCTTCCAGATGATATACAGCCTTTGACTCCTCTCCCTCAGCAGCATAAATTTCTCAGCAGTAAACAGCGCTTCTTCTAGAGTCTGGGACCTTCTGCATGCAAGACAGGCGCCTTCCACTAAGTTACAGCTCTCCCTTAGTAGGTAGCTGTTTTAAATACCAGTTGCACTGGAGTTCATAGGGAAGCCCACAAACTACGGTAGCTCTGCCACCTCAATATCCTCTGCTCAGCAGGCCCAGCCATTTTGGAGGAGAGCTTCGGGAGCCAATCATGGTGCAGATTCAGAAGTACCTATATAAACCTCACCCACAGAGTACAGTGCATGAAACCACACAAGCAGCATGGGGGCTACATCAGCCGGCCTCCATGTTTGCTCCCCCAAACATGTTGGTAGGCTGTAGCTTCTGTCCGTCTACCATTTGGGCAGCTACACTGGGGTGCTTCTCGCCGGCAGGGCTCCCCTGACTAGCAGTGACATTTACACTTGTTGTTGTTGTTGTTTAGTCGTTTAGTTGTGTCCGACTCTTCGTGACCCCATGGACTATAGCACGCCATTTACATTTACACAGCACACAGTTAAAATTTGAAATTACTCTCACCGGAGGCAGTGATCGCCACCAATTTGGATGGCTTTAGAAGAGGACTGGGTAAATTCGTGGAGGATAAAGCTTTCAATGTAACAGTCCAGTGGCAGTCTAATCAGCGTCTGTGTATTGAATAGTGAGGTCGCCATCTTGTCCTTCATCTCAGGCAGTAAAATGTCTTGAGCCACTTGGACAAGGTCCCATCATGAGACTTTATTGTGGGTATTTCTAAGTGTGGGAGGGCTGGTTGCTAATTCCACTGTTTCTTCTTTTTCCTATCCAAAATTATCAATACTGACAGACAGAAGTAGGTGTTGCCATGTGGAAATTACCTCAGAACTTCCCAGGAGCAGGAGTCAAGCCCACAACTCTTGCTTTTCGTTACAGTCCTCTTTCCCACCAAGCTTTGCCCAACCAGGCCACCATGTGACCTCCTGGGACCAAATTATTAAGGTTCCCATTCTTCCTTGCTCCCAGTATTCTCCCTTGAAAAATGCTTGTGTTATCATTTAGAACATGTTCCATCATGAAGAACATCCTGAAGCTTAGTGGAGCTTCAAGCTCCCCTCCTGTGGAGTGTGGGACTTAAAAAAAGAGAGTAATGTTTAGGCTATACACTGCAGTGTCATAAAAAGAAATACAGGAAGGTGATGTACCACATAAAAACATACTACCCCCCAAAATTCAATAAAAACATCAATAGCATATCAAAAAATCTGGTTAGTAAAAAACAGAAAACATGTTCCAAAGGCCTGTCAGAACAGTATAGTTAAAAGAAAATTAATCTAAAAGAAGGCAAGAATGACTCCTGCTGAACTTCTAGTAGCAAGGAGTTCCACAGAGCACAGGACCTTGTTCCTGGCAGAGGAAAACACAGGGGCATGGGGGATCACCAAAAGTGCCCCATCAGAAGATCTTAAGGATCAAATGGAGCATAAATTGTTTAAGGCTTTGTGAATTAAGGCAGGAATCTTAGGCAGGTACTGGTAGCAAACTGGCCAGGAGTTATACAACGGTAACTCCTGGCTGCTGGAAGTTTTGCTAGGGAAGTTCCAGAAGGCTCTTCCCGGTGGCCTGAGTAGCCTATGCATTGTGTGGGGGACAAGGAGTAGAGAATGGGTTATATGACATCATCTCAGTGTTGGGTGTGGGAAAGTTGCCTTTCCTGACTGCCCCTCAAGTCATTTCATTTCGCACAAAGGATGATACTCTATTTCCTTCTGCTTCATAAAAAAAATTTCCCCCATATTCAGTCAAGTTCTGCCTCCCACCGATTTTACTGCTAGAGGAGGGGGGGAAATATATTTGGGGACTTTGTCACACAGACAAATGACTAGGACTCAGACACGGAGTGACACATGACTCACCCTTGCCCATTCTATAAAAAGGAAATAGAGATTAATAATGCTAGATTTGAATATTTAAAAATGCGCAAGTGCCTTCTTCCTTCCTTCCTAGCACTTGGAGCAAAAAAGGTCATTCAGTTGGAGTTCATAAGCTGGAGGGGGAGTATGATGTTTAATACTTCTTGGAGATTTTTTGAATAGCATTGTCAGACACGAAACCTTTAGTCACTTTCGAGAACTGGGCACAGAGCTCAAAGTGATTTGACTTCCTTGCCATTATTAAGAAGAAAAAGCTTATTCACCAGATTTTACTGCAATGGTCTACTGTAGCCAGTAGTTTTCATATACCACTGCAGAGAGAGAAAGAGGTCATTTAAAAAGAAATCTTTATGCCCCCAAGTTTCTCGCTTCGGAATAATGAATTGTCTTTCCTCCATATTCCTCCCCAATTATTGAACTGAAGTTGTGTTAGCGATCCTTGACACTCGTGAATATCACAAGCTCCAGTTTTGGAGATGTAGTATCATTATCTGTATCCCAAAATAACCTATTGCTCATAGTTCTGGATTTATTTATGTATTTTTAAATGTACAGTGGTACCTCGGGTTACAAACGCTTCGGGTTACAAATGCTTCGGGTTACAAACTCCGCTAACTCAGAAGTAGTACCTCGGGTTGAGAACTTTGCCCCAGGATGAGAATGAAAATTGCACGCCGGCGGCACAGCGGCAGCAGGAGACCCCATTAGCGAAAACGCGCCTCAGGTTAAGAACGGTTTCGGGTTAGGAACGGACCTCGAGAACGAATTAAGTTTGTAACCAGAGGTACCACTGTATATCCAGGGAGCCCTCAGGATGGCAGATATAAGACATTACAATTACCTGTATATTCCGGCGTATAAGACGACTGGGCGTATAAGACGACCCCCCAACTTTTCCAGGTAAAATATAGAGTTTGGGATATACTCGCCGTATAAGAAATATGACCCGGCGTATAAGATGACTCCCGACTTTTGAGAACATTTTCGTGGGTTAAAAAGTAGTCTTATATGCTGGAATATACAGTAAGTAGTGGGTGGACATAGCAGAGACACAAAGATTTCTCCAAGTAGTTCTTTATAAGTAAGCTGAAACGGAACTGAACAGCTCAGCCGGCTTGCTTTTACGTATAGGCAGCCGGCTTTCAACATTGTAACAAAAACAGCCCAGAGTTTCCTGCCTAAATTAACTGGCATGGACCTGAGTGAAAACTACCGGTATATACACAATACCCCTGGTGGCCAGGGTGAGAATTCCAATACATAACAATTACTATATCAGTCATACCTAAACGTTGGCACATGTCTGGTGAGATTTTTTTTATTTTTTAAAGCAAATCCCCAGGTCTGCTTTTGAAACTCAAAGCAGTTGCCATTCAGCTTGAGGAGACACTGTTTAAGAAAGCCAGACTCAATTAGGATTATATATTTATTTATACCCCACCTTTTTCTCTGAAGGTGGCTTACAGATAAAAACAAGAACCATTAGAAGTATAGAAAAAAACCAATCATTAAAATACAATTAAACAAAGATAAAATTTAAACTATATAAATCTATAAAATCTGTTTAAAACATACCAATAATTACATTAAAAACCAGTGAGGCCCTCTCTTGTGTCTCCACCAACTGAGCCTAGGACGGTGCTGGTACTCAGAGAAGGGTTTCTCCAAAGATCTTAAAACCCAGACAGGTTTGTATGAGGGAATACATTCTTTCAGAATTCTTCGCCAAAGAATTGATGCTTTTGAATTATGGTGTTGGAGGAGACTCTTGAGAGTCCCATGGGGTGCAAGAAGATCAAACCTGTCCATTCTGAAGGAAAATAAAAAAATTCCTTCAGTAGCACCTTAAAGACCAACTAAGTTTTTATTTTGGTATGAGCTTTCGTGTGCATGCACACTTCTTCATGCACACGAAAGCTCATACCAAAATAAAAACTTAGTTGGTCTTTAAGGTGCTACTGAAGGAATTTTTTTATTTTACTTCGACCCAGACCAACACGGCTACCTACCTGTAACCATTCTGAAGGAAATCAGCCCTGAGTGCTCACTGGAAGAACAGATCCTGAAGCTGAAGCTCCAATACTTTGGCCACCTCATGAGAAGAGAAGACTCCCTGGAAAAGACCCTGATGTTGGGAAAGATTGAGGGCACAAGGAGAAGGGGACGACAGAGGATGAGATGGTTGGACAGTGTTCGCGAAGCTACGAACATGAGTTTGACCAAACTGCGGGAGGCAGTGGAAGACAGGAGACAGGAGTGCCTGGCGTGCTATGGTCCATGGGGTCACGAAGAGTCGGACACGACTAAACAACAACAAACAACAATTCTTTCAGGTAGCTTGGACCTAAGCTGGTAGGGCTTTATAACCAGCACTTTGAATTGTGCCAGGAAACACATGATGCTGTGGATGAAAATCCCCACCCGCACACCTAGGTAGTGTTGTCTGCTGACCAGTGGCACTGTGGGTGATGGGGCATGGGGGTGGGAAACAGGGCCGACAGAAGGTGGAGTGAAAGCCAATGACAGGCAGAGCTAAATAATTCAAGTTTTGTTCCCATCCTCCTCCCAGTTGAGTTCTGCAGAGGCAACATTGAGAATCAGGAGGAGGAAGTTGACATGTAATGCCGCCACCCCACCTCCCCTTGGACTTGTAAATAATAAGGCAAGCAAGTGAGAGCTGTTTGAGAGCTCTCTGAACTTGGTGGGGCTGTGCCCCCCCCCATTTGCCCTAGTGGACTAGCCACCTGGTATTCAATTAAAAAATCCCTTGATATAGTTGCAAACTATGCATTTAGCACAACAAGGGGTGGTAGTCAAGTAAGATTAGGTGTACTCTGGGGAAAACTTGGTTGAACACCATCTATGATGTTTTTCCCTCAGTGTTGGAAGAGAAAGTGTGAGAAAAGAGTCAGATACTGGTTGGCCTGCCTTTTACGGAATCAGCACATTGGTACATCAAGTCCCTCTGATTCATAGGCAGCAAAGTCTTGGGCCAGAGTCATTCACAGTCCCTGCTTGAGATGCTTGTAAAAAAACTTGGAGACATCAAAGACTCTTTGGGGGGGGGGAAACGTGTTTTCTAATACCAAGCTGTCCTGTCCCCCCACCCCCGCTAGGCATTTTTGTGTGCACCTCCCATGCGAAAGTCTTGCTCTCCCTCAAAGAGGAACCTCGTTTTGCATGAAGAAAAGCGGAAACAACAGAAGTTCTTGTGATGTGGTGGGAATTGTGCCCTTCCTCTTGCAGAGAACAGCTGCTAATCACACACAGAACTGGTGCCAGCACAGACACACCTGCTTTGCCAAGCGTTGATGGCATCAAGAGAGACCAATTTTTAGAATCTTCTCTGTCTCCCGAAGGGCCAGGAAGCTGCACAGCATTTAAGAAATAAATATAAAGGACGGGGAAGTCTGGTTTTCTTGACAGAATTGTTCATTTGGGATTTGAAGACTTCTCACTGGTTTTACTGGAGAGTGACAGTGGAGAGAGAGACATTAGCGGTAAAGAATGTGATACCCTCCAGATGTTGTTGGACTACAGTTCCCATCATCCTCAGCGAACGTGGCCAATAGTCAGTGTTGATGACTATTCAAATCATGCCATGCTCCTTGTATTCTTATCAGTTCATCGTTAATGTGGCATTGTGTTAATGTCTTTTATCAGTGCTAGAACAGCTGAATAGCCTGATCCTCTTCACTGACATGCTGGCAATAAATGTTCATTGCACAGCTGACATAACAAAAAGCTTTTCTGCACCAAAGGCCTTCACTGGTGACTCTCTCTCTCTGTGGAACACCCTCTCCACTGGGATAGAGTAGGCCCCCGACTCTGAAGTGTTTTCAATGACATCAGTGTAGGTGTTCGTTGAGTAGGTCATTCTCTGATGGAACCTACACACATATAAAAACTGTTCTGAAAATGCTTTTTTTAAAAAAAGCATTTTAAAAAATACATTGAATTTTCCATAAGGCTCGCTCACCATCAGCATCTAGTGTCATACTGTATATTGCCCTTAAAACACACTTAAAACGTTTTATTTGCAGCTGTACAGCTGAGTCCTCTGTTGAAGTTTGTATTATTGCCTCTCTAGTTTTGCTGGCTTTTTTTAAAATCATCTGTCCTGTTATTTTATATTAGCAGGATTGTTACTATGTTATTATTGTGTTTTAATGTAGCCCACCTTGGAACCTCTTGTCGATGAAAGACAGGTTTAAAATATTCTAAATTAAATATGGTTAACTTACACATACTGTACATACAACCTGAGCCTACAATGGAGAGGTTCTCAGCATTAATGCCCTGTAAGAGTCTCTCTTCCCCCATACCCTTGGATTCAAACAGAACTCAATCATCACTCTGACTCTCTCTGGATTCCCAGTTTGCATCTTTTCTTCCAGCTTCTAGTTCACATCACTCAACTCTATCCTTTCAACTCTACCTTTGACCTCCTAATTACCTGTGTGTTGAGGGAGGGGACCCCATCCATTTGTCAACCATTTGCACGAAGCCCTTTCCTTTGTTCCTCTTAATGGCCATCTCCCAGGCTATCACCTCACCAGGAAGCAAGCCTGACTATTCCAAGAGTTAGAAGGGTGCCAAGGCATTCATTTCCCCTCCAAAAGAAAAACCTCATAACAATGGTTTCCATTGCATGCTGAAGACACATCTTCTTATCCTGGTGTTTGATAGGTAAGATACATATTTTTCAGAACCACTCTATTGGTCCAGTGTAAATTGTTTTAACTGGTTTTAAGAGTGTACTATTATATTGTTGCACTCCACCTTGAGGTGAAGGGTGGGCAAGAGGCACTACACATAAATGGCATCATTGGCACATGCAATGGAATGATGTGGTAGAATTTCTTAGGGTGAGAGTGGGCTGAATCAGTCCTAATGGTGGGTAGGGGAATAAGAGTGGTCACAAGTGACACACAACTTAGTTACATCCCGTATGAATTACTGTAACGTGCTGTCAGGAGTAGATTCAGGTAGGTAGAAATGTTGGTCTGACACAGTCAAAATAAAAATAAAATAAATGTCCAGTAGCACCTTAGAGACCAACTAAGTTTGTTCTTGGTATAAGCTTTCATGTGTGTGTGTGTGTGTGTGTGTGTGTGTGTGTGTGTGTGTGTGTATGTGTGTATCTGAAGAAGTGTGCATGCACACAAAAGCTTATACCGAGAACAAACTTAGTTGGTCTCTAAGGTGCTACTGGACAATTTATTATTATTTTTATATATTTTTTCAGGAGTAGGTAAGTGAAGATAACTATTCAAAGAAACCAAAACAGTGTAGGCCTAGTGATCACCGCAACTCTTGCCAGTAGGTCTTGCCCCAATGAGGCAGGCGTGAGGACTGAAGGTCCCTGCCTTCCCACTGCTCCTCCTCCCCCAGGTCCTTCCCAAGCAATCTCAGGCTCATTCCTCTACATATTCTTGGAGACCAGGGCATAGGGATCTGTTCGCAGCAGGAAGGGGAGGCTTCCTGCATTCTTCAGCAGCCTGCCTCATCTCCGTCTCCTGGCCCGCTCCTCTCCTGCCTCTGATTCTGGACTGCTCCCTGGCCCAGCCTCTCCCTGTTCACTAAACCCTGACCACTCTTCATCGTCCCACCACCAATCTCCTGCTTCCCTACACCAAGAACAAACTTAGCTTAGGTCCAAGCTAATTGAAAGACCATATTCACTGATATGAACCTGCCTGAGTTTTGAGATCTCTGGGGGAGGGCCTTCTCTCAGTCCCTCCACCCTCACAGGCATGCTTGGTGGAGATGCAGGGATCAACCTTCTTGGTGGATGCTCCCAGACTTTGGAACATCCTCCCTACTAGAGAAGTTAGACTGGCTCTACCCTTGTTGTCCTTCCAGCAGGTGAAAACTTTCTTGTTCCAACAGGCTTTTGGGAACTGACTGCTTTTAATGAAAGGGCTGGTGCTGCGCTGTTTTTAGTGTGTGTTTGTGTGTGTGTGTTTTAATTCTATCAGTGCTTAATTGCTTTTTAGTGATAGGTTTTGTTTTTTTTAATAAAAAGTTGCCTTCAGTCCTGTCAGGGAAAAAGGAGGGGCATTAAATAAGTATAGAAGAAGGTTTTTGAATGCTCCCCTTTGTGAGAAACGCCCTGCAATAGAAATCAGTACAACAAGGGATTAGTTGGGCCAGACAACCTCTCTCCTGCAGTGTAATTTTTACTTGCAGGGAGTTGGTTAGGCTCCCCTCTCTGTAGTCTGAAATGGTACCATCTACTCAGGATTCCCACTACTTCCTTCTGCTGTGTGTGTGTAGAGTAGGCAAAGGCAGCCTGAGTCCAATCAAATGGCAAAAGAGCTCTCAGATCCCACATCTTAATATGGCATTTAAAGTCCTGGGAGTTTCCTCCACCCCACCCACACCTTGTTTGTTAAAGCCAGCTACATAATATTTTGAACACTTAAGTCTGGCACTGGTATTAAAGCTGTTTGCAGAGAATCTGGAGCAAGCACAAAGAAAGGTCTGTTTTGCTGGCTTTGGAATTGTGCCAACTTGACTGCCAGAATCTTTGGAGCGTTTGCTCTTCAGCCAAACCTTAAACACACACACACACACACACACACACACACAATCCACCACTTGAGCATGTTGATATGCAATATTCTAGTACGGCCCCATTTATTTCACAGTGATGGCTGAATAGACCAAACATGCTCTTGCTCTGCCAAAAAAAAAAAAAGGCGAGTAAAAAAAAGATGTAGATCTTGTTGCTAAAAAGGCTAAAGTGAATACTGGTACCAGCTGCAGTGCCAGGCAACAAGGAAATCCTAAGCGAGCTGTCTCACAACTTCCAGAAGGGAAGTCACAATTGGCAACAACAGTTTGCCAAAGAGAACGGGATGCTAAAGCTGGGAACTCTGTCAAGAAGAAGTAGGATCACAGGAAACTCTCAATAACCGTGTAATTAATACTTTTGAATTTTTTTGGTTGTTCTGATGCAGGGGTAGCCAACATGGGAATTCCTCAGATATTGTTGGACTACAACTCCCAACAGCTCCAGCCAACATGGCTTGTGATCGGGGATGGTGGGAGATATTGGTTACCCTTGTTTCTGATGCAACACTTTGCAAGAATGTTTACTACTACTGTACTACGACTACGACTATTGGAATGGAAAGTATTGTTTCCTGTGAATAATTATAATTGTGGAAGAAACACTGATATACACTACAGTTATTGGCACAGTCACAAGGACTAGACACTATATTCCTGTAGTGGATACTGAAATGTGGACAAAGGATTTGACACCTGAGATGATGTGTCCAATTCTGAAATCGTCATCAGAGACCACTCTAATTGCTTCTAGGGGGGGGGGGATTAAAGAACAAAAGATATGGGTTAACAATTTTTTCCTGGAAGGTTTTAGCATGATAACCCTCCCACCTTCTCTAATATACATACTAGTTTGTCATTAATTATGATCTCAGTATCAGTTGTTAGCTAGTGAACAAGATTTCCCTTACAAGGAAATATCCTCCTAAGTATGTACATAAGAATGTAATACGTCATCACACTCTGCAATATGTGTGGCCATCAGCAGGCAGCCATGCCAACTGCAGCATGAGGAACAGCAGCCCGGCCCAAGCAAGCTGTATAATGGGTGGTGTTGAACCTTCCATTAAATGTGCCTGCAGCAAGGTTCAATAGAGGGGTGGGGGGACCCTTTACCCAGCCTACAGAGGGGAGAGGTAATTCACAGAGCAGCTGCACTGTGAAATGCATGTGAACACACACACACACACACACACACACACACACACACACACAACCTCATTTCATGTGGGATTGGCAAACTGATGGGCAGGTGGAAACTCACACCCAGCCCCACCAATCTCCTTCAAACCCCCTGAGGAGGATTGACAGGTGGGAAGTGTGTATGAGGATGGAAAGAGATATGGGGAGTTAGCATGGGGGTAAAATGAGCTGTGGGAGGTGGCTGTGGGGTGGAAGGAGCTGTGATGTTTGGGAGTGATGTGTAAAGCATGGGGAGTTGGCAAGGGAGGGAGGTGGAGTTGGCAAGCAGAACGAGCAAAGGTGGAGCTCCTAATACTGAAATAAATTCCTGGGATCAATAGTAACAACAGGAATTTCATCAATAAGTAGGACAAGGCTTTCCCCTTTCAATATGACTTCATTGCCAGTGTCAAGATCCATTAGGAAGCGATGCATTTTTCCCAACCATGGGCAGCTACTGTTTCTCACTCACAGGTTCTGTGCATAGGCCTACTGTTGCAGTCTGAATGCTGCCCTTCCCTTTTTGGCTGACTTCCAGTTCCATTCGCAGAGCAGGTAAGGATGGAAAGGAGCTAGCCGGAAAGGGCAGCTGTCAAGCACCACTGGGGTGCTTCTGTACCAGTAAGCCCCTATTCTTTGGAGTGAACTTAGCTGACAATGCTGCTCTGTTGGCTTTTACTTCTTTTCCAGCTTGGAGTACCAGATAAAAATGGAAGAAGGCATTCCAGAATGTTGAGCTTTGGCTGCCTTATACTGCCTTATATTGAGTCTGAAAAGGTTCTCTATCCCTGCTCTTCCCTGACTCACAGGGAACCACCAGGGTTGTAGACCAGAAGTCCTTCCCAGCCCTACTTGGAGATGCCAGGGATTCAATCTGAGACCTCTGGCATGAAAAGCAGGTGCTGTACCCCTGAGCTTCAGCCACTTCCCTTCGGCATGCTGCGGGCATAAGGACATTTGAGAAAAATACCCCCAACTCCAAATGACAGGTAGGATGATCAGACAGACTATAAGGACAACAGTTGTGTAGAATTGTGGCTTTTGGTTAGTTCAGTTATTCTTAACTCCTGCATGAGAAGCGATACTTGGACCTGCCCTAAGGTCCTGCCCAGGGCCTTAGTGGTCACCCTAATGATAGGATAGCATTTGACTCATGAAAGGTCATTTTCATAGCTGCCTCCAGCATGGGGTCCTCTGCACACTATGACATCCAGCTGTGAGGGCCGTCATGGGGAAGTTCTTGTCACACCAGAACTCTCTACAGAGTTTTTGCACACTGTTGATCCACAGTGGTCAGTAGTCAATATTGGCCTTCTCACCGTTGCCTCAAGACACATTATCTGCAGATGTCCCAGCTCACCCAGAGGACAGTATGGAAGTGGTTATGAATAGAGGCAATTACAAAATCTGAGTTCCAATCTTTGATCAGCTGTAAATTCCCTTGGCGCTTGATGTAAGTCACACAAAGTTCTTCATCTGTAAAATGGGAATTGTGGTGACCTTCTTCATAAGCTTGAATTATGCAAACACACACACACACACACACACACACACACACACACACACAAAACAGCACTGTTACCTTAAGACTTGAGGATAGGGTAGATAATTCTAAATCTAAATTAAAACTACAGAACTGAGCTGCCCCAGAAATGAAGAATGGTTCCTTTAAAGTATCCCTGGCTATTTGGCTTATGGGAATTGTAGTCCACAACTTCTGAAGGGCACTGTATTGGCTACACCTGCCTTAAAGCAAGAGGTATTTTGGAACCTTAAAAACATTAGTATGCAAAGTGAATCAGGGATTATGGATCATGGATCACTTGCTTGTCAGGAGCAACAACTGGTGATCCTAAAATTAATAACCAAAGTTGTTCAGACTGTGTGTGTTGTTCTGTCCCATTAATCTTTTGGTGTTTTTGTGTGAGCTTTCTTAGCTGCATTTTGGTATGCTGAGTCAAGCAACAACAAAAAATATCTAGCCTTTTAGGTACCACAGCATCGAGCATTCATCATCACTACTGTTGAGGAAGCAAAAAGCTGGCCTATCTTGGGGGGGGGGGGTGAAGAATCTCATATTTGACTAAAGGGAGCCTCAGCTTGCAAGGTTTTCTAGCAATGAAACTGGTCAATAAACCAATTAAAACCAACTCTGATTGAAATCTCTCCAAATGGTTTCATAGAACGTGTTTATCTCTCCTAGTAACAACTTTGGATCAGGGGAGTAAGATTGACGCCAGTCGCAGAGGAAACAAGCCGTTAGATGGAATGCAGTTAATGTTGGGAATTTCCAAAACTGCTTGACAATGAATTGCTCCCTTTCTTTTCCTCACAGTCCATTTGATCTTTAGAGATTGCTATGCAGAACTGGTTGGTACAACCACAAACAATGCAGCAAAATATACAAAACTGCCAGAAGAGTGTTTGTTTACGTTGGTGCATTTAGCTATCTCTGGCACAGACATCTTACAAAATCTGGTTCTCTGCGTACAGGATTTGGAGCTTGTAGGAATGGGGTGTGATTTTCATAATGCTTCTGTAAGCAACGAGTGGAGGAATCCTACTGTATCTTAAGACCGTAAGACGAAAGGTGGGCTATCAATGTAATGAGTAAATAAATAAATCAATGCCAAGATTGGTGCCAGGTGGGCTTCCCTGGGAGAGCATTCCATGCAGTTTGTCTCCTCCCATTTCCTCCTGTAGGAGAAGATTGGACACAGAAAGGAAAATGACCCATCCTACCACATCCCACTAGGGCACCTTAAAGCTGAACAGCAATGATTCGGTGCTGCAGAATTGTCCACCCTTTATTCCAGTAGGACAGGACCCTTAAGAGATTTTCACAAGTGCGACAAAATGTCACTCTCTGGCCATTAAAAAAGGTGGAGATTAGTATGGTTGTTGGTGTTTCTGCCACTCTAAAATGTCCTGCCCTAGCGTCTATTTTGCATTGCCTCGGGGTAACTTTCAAAGGCGCTCATCTCACTCTTCTTCCTCCTTCCTCCTTGAGGAATGAATATGACACAACAGACAAAGGGAAAGAAAATGGGTGGAAAAGTCCCTTGGAAACAGAAGCAGAAGAACATACAGGAAATGGCCTGTGAAAGAGTCCCATTCCAATGAGACGGAAGGAACAAACACATAGCCTACCCATGGGTTGCTCCCACTGCTGCTGAAAAAAGCCCCACATACCATCAACTTCACGCTTTTAGTTTGAGAACGTGCTACCTATTTTAATGGTCGGGATGGGCAGATAGTAGATCACTGTCTCCTGGTAGACTTCTAGGTTATTTGCAGTAGGAGATTCTGACTGCCACCCTTCAAATCAGCCGGTTAAAATTGTGAAAGCATGGGGTGACTAGGAATGGATTTTTGTATCCAAGAACTGCAAGCTCAGCTTAGTTCTAGACATTGAATCAAATCCCATTTCCCAGCAACTGTTCAAACAAACCAAGTTCTTTTATTCTCCGTGTTCACATTTTCAACCTGGCTCTTATTATTGGATCAGGATTTTATTTTATTTTACAAAAATGTAAAGTTAGGTTTGCCATACATCTAGAATTGACGTCCAGGGAGAATTTCCGAAAGGTGGCTCTTTGTCAAGTCAATCGAAAAATCACAGTTTTGGGGAATATTTGGGGTCTTCCTATAAAAAGCTCAGGGACGCGGGTGGCGCTGTGGGTTAAACCACTGAGCCTAGGGTTTGCCGATCGGAAGGTCGGCAGTTCAAATCCCCGTGATGGGGTGAGTTCCCATTGCTTGGTCCTTGCTCCTGCCCACCTAGCAGTTCGAAAGCACGTCAAAGTGCAAGTAGATAAATAGGTACCGCTCCAGCGGGAAGGTAAATGGCGTTTCTGTGTGCTGCTCTGGTTTGCCAGAAGCGGCTTAGTCATGCTGGCCACATGACCCAGAAGCTGTATGCCAGGTCCCTTGGCCAGTAAAACGAGATGAGTGCCGCAACCCCAGAGTTGTCCGTGGCTGGATCTAATGGTCAGGGGTCCCTTTACCTTTTACTTACCTATAAAAAGCTCAGCAACTTTTGGGGTGTCCTGGTATTTACTTTTGAAATATGGCAACCCTAGATTCCTCAAACATGGTCTGCCCACCCTAGGCTAAGTCATAGGAACATAGGAGGCTGCCTTATACCAAGTCAGACTATTTGGCCATTGAGCCAAGTACTGATTGCTCTGACTGGCAGGGACCAACTCTTCCTGGTCTCTGTAATTCGAGGAAATAAACCTAGAACTTAGTACATGCAAATCATGTGTCCTATGGCAAAGTGAACTAGATTTGAAAGGGTTGGGTCTAATGGTGTTGCTCAACTGACAGTTAGCTTGCCATCAACAGAATTGGGGAAGAAAGCAATTGGGGGGGGGAGTGAAGAGGTCTGGAGAGGACAGGAGGAGGACAGAGGTGCCAACTTGAATAAAATATTAGGCTGGGGCAGGTAAGCCCCACCCCGCATAATCGATCACAAGACGCGGCACGCACACACCATTTGAATGGCAATGCCCATCAACTTGGGGGGGGGTTGGCCTTGAATATTTTATGGGGGAGCCCAAAGGGGCTTTGGCCCCTAGGAGTTGGCTCCTATGGGAAAGGAAGAGGGACTCCCACTGTGTACACAGAAGTATGTTGTAGGAGTGCAGCTGCAGCACTGGATACAGCCCATTTGGCATTTTGCTGTCCATTTCTTCTGCTATCCTAAGGCATAGCATCAGTCACTGGGGGAAGCCTCCAAGTGGCATTGCTCCACGGGGCAGGTCATAACATTTGTAAGCCACTTTTACAGGCTCAGTCTGTAAATGAAGGATCTTCATAACAAACACCAATGACCACCAAAACGTGTGGTTTTCCAGGCTTGCATATAACACAAGGTCCCACAGACATAAAGTTCTGCCTCAGAGAAACGGGATTTGGTAGCCATTTTAGTGGGCTGTAGTTAATGAAATAGGGACATGGCTGGCGTTGTAGTTTAAACCACTGTGCCATTTGGATTTGCCGATCTGAAGGTAGGCAGTTCAAGGCCCCGTAATGGGGTGAGCTCCCATTGTTCGGTCCCAGCTCCTGCCAACCTAGCAGTTTGAAAGCACACAGTGCAAGTAGATAAATAGGTACCACTCCGGCGGGAAGGTAAATGGCGTTTACGTGCGCTGCTCTGGTTTCGCCAGAAGCGGCTTAGTCATGCTGGCCACATGACCTGGAAAAACTGTCTGCGGAAGCAGACAAACGTCGGCTTCCTTGGCCTGTAAAGCGAGATGAGCGGTAGTTAATGGTAGTTAATGAACTTAACGGTAGTTAATGAAATAGCTATGAGGGTGTTGATAACAGCTGGTCAGAGGAGGAGGGGCTGCAGAAGATATCCAAGTACTATTAGTGGTCAAACTTTGTAAGAAGAGGAGGCATTGTCTGTTGTTCTCCCTGACATCTTAGTTTTCTATGTGCAGGGATTTCTTTGGTTGTGGAAGAACATAAAATCATGTGAGCCACATCTACAAATCTCCCCCTTCCCCTGCTCTGCTCTTTGTGAGAACTAGGCCTTTGCTCACTGAACTAGGGAATTCCCAGGACATGGCTTCCTTCCTCCTCTTCAGTGCTGACTCTTGAAGAAATTCAATCACTTTGACATTATAGTGCAATAAAATTTTCTTCAGGCAAAATGCCATTATATTTTCCTCTTTGGTGTTGCAGCTGTTACTGTGGAGATTTAGGACAAAATTCTTTCAGCATTTTTGGTCTGTTCTCGAGAAAAAGATTAAGAAGATAGTCAGCATTTCATCAGACTGAGAGCTAATGCTGATGTAATATCCTACTTTGTAAGCACCAGGTATCTCTCATTCTTAGCGAAAGGCTCTAAGAAGATTTAATTTATACACACTAGCAAGGTGTTATTTGAAAGTCCCAAGTGTAAATAGATGCTACTGGCATTTAATGTGACCAGAAGGTGTATGTAGACTCTGTAAGTTAGAGTGAAATATTTATGTGTGGTCCAAATAAAGAAGTAAGCTGACTAGCTCACCGTACCAAAGTTTCTTCTGTGATGTCAGAGCAGCTAAGCCAATAGCGACAGAGGGACTATGATGTGCTGGGCCTGCAGGAAGCCCTCTGGTGTGATAGTGCTTCTTGTAAACCTAGGAGGAATCAGTGGTGAGATTATTGAACGAAGATAAAGAAGACCCAGGTCAGCCTTGAAGCTCACTGGGTGACTTTGGGTCTGTCACCATCTCTCAGCCTAACCTACCTCCATGGGCATAGCCAGGATTTTTTTTGGGGGGGGCTTTTGTTGGGGGGGCATAACTTCATATTCATTTTGATTTGTATTGATTTCGATTTATTTGGGGGGCAGCTGCCCCCTTGGCTACACCCATGCCTACCCCCCAATATTCGTCTGAGGAAAGAAGGTGAAGGTTGTGCAAAACCTTGTGCTCCACTTTGAGCTTCTTTGGAAGAAGGGGGGTTCCCGCCTACGTCAGCCCGGAGCCAACAATCCGGCCGCCTGGGGGCGTGTCTAGCCGTTCTTAAGCAGACTGCAGGCGGGAACCCGGTCTCTTTCGCTCCAGCTCCCAGCTGCATCAGTTCACCCGCCCGCCCACCCTTTAGGCTAGGCTGACGCTGCTATGGACTTCGATTGGTCGCCTGGTTGGCCAGGCGCCTGGTAGGACTTTTCCCACTTGGGCTAGCCAAGATGGTTTTTTCGCCTACCTCGTAGCAATCCGTCACAACTATTGATTTGGCAGTTAGGCATTGGATATTATAGTAAAAGATGAGCGGGGGGGGCAGGTAGCGCCATCACCTGCCCAGGAAATGGAGGAGTATTCCATTCAAGGTTTCTGGGGGCGGGGCTTGGTCCAGAGCCTGGTGAGGCCAGGGCCGTAAGGCACGCCCCTAACGGTGATCACAGGAGGAGTTTCGGTTGATATACATCACTGAGCTCCTTACTGGTGGTTAACTTCTCCCAGACTCCAACACACGGGTTGGAGTCAGACATAGTCGGTTAGGATCCAATGCCTAAGCCAATACTGCTCAACATCCGTAACCAATAAAGTTGTGGCCTTTTCGCCCATTTAAATCTATCTTTTGTGTCTTGTGTTTTATTTCCACTGGGAAGGAGGGACATTGCCACACAATGTTTATAGTTCATTATACTAACAGGCCATTGGATCTGCATATATTGTGTATATATTAGTGGGGTAGGAGAGCTGGAAAAAAAAATCACATCTGGAAACCAATGCACCCCTTTGGTTTCAAATAGTGAATGGGTAGATGAGTCTAAAAAGCCCGGGACACAAATTTTCATGGTCCTCTAGTGGCTGTGGTGGCTCATTTACCAGAAGCAATGTATTTAGTGTTAACTCTGGATGTGTATATTCAGTTCTGACCAAGCTTAGTCAGAACTGAGTATACACTTCCAGAGTCTCTTTAAGAAACATGTCTGATCTGTAGTTGAAGCTTCCCTCCTCGGATGTACCGTATATTGGCCCAAATATAAGCTGCACCTGCAAATAAACTACACCTTTAAAATTCATGGGAGGGGGTGGAAGAGAAAAAAAGACAATACCCAAATATAAGCCGCTCCCTGAAAATTCCGCAGGCAGTCATACTCGTAAATAGCAAATGTGAAAGAAAATCCTACAGCAATATCGTAAACGCCAATTTTTCTAAGGTCAAGAATTTAAGCCGCACTTTAACTTTTCACGATTGGAATTTGGAAAAGAAGTGTGGCTTATATTCAGGCCAATACGGTAGTTCCTTCCATAGTACTGTACAATAGGATCTAGCTGGAACTTTCATCTTGCCTGGGTCGCAAGTCCTAGCTGCTTATGTTGGTTGCTGTTCTGTTGTTCACTTCTTCCTGGTTTGGGGCAGATCCATTGCAAAGCTTCCTCACACAAAAACATGGCGTACTGTACCCCATCCCATGAGTTAGTGTGTGTTGACGATGGTTTATTGGAACTGGTCAGTCATACAAAGTGTGCTAGGCTGGAATATGTTGTGAGCTGTAGTTTGAGCCAGCTAATGAGGCAAACTGCGTGATGACCTACTTCACTGAGCCCTTTTCCCAGGTATGCATTTCTAGAACTAAAGTAATGGAAGGCTTGCAACACAGGCGGGAGTTGTGAGTGGTTTGTCCCAAGGCTTGTTTTCTATTCTCCTGACCATCTTCAGAAGAGGTTCAGAGGACAGCAACCATTTTGTTTACATCCTTCTTTGAAATGCAGGACCCAGAACTGGGCACAGTACTATACAGCAGTTGAGTTGTGACTCATGAATGAATAAATAAAACACTATTAACATAGCTGCCAAGTTTTCCCTTTTCTCGTGAGGAAGCCTATTCAGCATAAGGGAAAATCCCTTAAAAAAGGGGATAACTTGGCAGCTATGTATTAAGGAAATTAAACAAGGGGAATGGCAAAAGAGTTCAAAAGTATACCATTTTGAAGGCTACTTTATAATGCCTTGTGAACTATTGCAGTGGTGGGGAACTGCCACCTCATGGACCTAATCAGGCCTAATTTGGCCCATGAGGCCATTTTGGTGCCCACCTGCCCTATACCTGATGTCACATTTTGTTGGGAAACTGATATAAGATATGTATGCAGTGGAAGGTTGGCTCTTGTCACAGTACCAGTCGCCACACGGAAGCAGAGTAGTGTCTAAATCAGGCATCCCCAAACTTCGGCCCTCCAGATGTTTTGGACTACAGTTCCCATCATCCCTGACCACTGGTCCTGTTAGCTAGGGATCATGGGAGTTGTAGGCCAAAACATCTGGAGGGCCGCAGTTTGGGGATGCCTGGTCTAAATCTTTTACAGTTGTAGAAGTAATAGGCTCAGCAAACAGCTTTGAGGGGAGTTCAGAAAATTAAGTTCTGGCTTGTAGGCTTTTCAGATACAGATATATACATATATGAAGTATAACCATTGCTGTAACTAGCACCAACTAAACAAGAGACAAAACAGTAGCAATGGAGCAGGTAAAAGACACAATGATGGTTCAATCTTGCATAGCCCTGTGCAATGCACCTCACAAGCTGCCATGACCAGTTTTGCAGGGCTTGCAAAGCATGGTAACTTTGATTTCGAACTAGATGGGCAAGGTTTTATTTCGAACTAGATGGGCAAAATGGGGGGGGGGGAGTCCCACTGATCTGAAGACATTTCTGAGTTGTTAACACATAGGATTTTGCTGACCCGGGTAAAAAGAGCTGAGTGTAAAACGGGTCTGAAGTTTATCGAGTGCTTTTGATGATGTGGCATAAAGAAGTTAGGCACGAGGCAGTTGTTGCTGTTAGCAGAACTGCTGACAGGATGTACCGCCCGGTCTGACTTTTGGACAACCCTGTGAAGGAGTGGCTCATATTAATAGATGGTATGGGGTCAAACCTTCATCCCATAGGCACTCCCCTATATGAGGGTACAGCTGAAAATCTGTCCCTGCAAGAGACAGGTTGATGCCAATCTCTGTCATAGACTGAGAGCGCCTCTAGAGGATCTGCTTATGGAGCAATTGTTCTGATGTGCTTACGCAGAAATTAATGTGGATATTATAATATATCTGTTCTTTGTTGAGCCTTCATTCTTATTTGCTTGCCAGGCAAGCAAGTTGTACAACAGTGAGCATTCATTCTGCATTCTTCCTGATTTGCTCGTGGGGGGGGGGTCTTCAATCATTCATTCCACACTTTTCGATGCATTTTCCTAACACTTTCTTAAGTGAAAAAAAATCTGCTTTTGTTTTGTGTGTGCTTTTTTTAAAAAGTGAAAGTGTTGTGCCAGGATGGCAGAGCACTCAAATCTACTGTTTTTGTTTGTTTGTTTCCCCACATCAATTTGTATAGCGCTTAATCAGTGTCATATTTTAATTGTGGAAACCTAAATTTCTAATATGTGATTGAATCCCCTCCACAAAATACTGCAGGTAACTTGGCTGATGTCAAGCCCAAATAAGCAATCTGCATCTCTGCTTTCATTTTATGCAGCCCACAAGACCTCTTGAAGTTCATAGTATCATAGAATTGTTGAGTTGGAAAAGACCGTGAGGGTCATCTAGTCCAACCCCTTGCAATGCAGGAATCTCACTTAAAGCATCCATCACAGATGGACATACACCCTCTTCTTAAAAACATCCAGTGAAGGAGAGTTACCATCTTCCGAGAGAGAGAAGCAGGTCAATGGGCTCTTGGCAGATCCCCAAATATGCCTGTCCTTAATGTCAGTCCTGAGAAAGGCAGCTTACTCTTTCCTGCACTGTAGGCCAGGTACCAAGGAACACCCCAGCTTGGCCCACAACATTCCTAAAAAAACAAACTGGGGTGTAACAAGTGCTCATTGAGGATTACTCAATGTTTGTGCTGACTGGTAAGGAGAGGCAAGGTGGGAGATGTCAGCCAATCCACCTCAACATCCTTCCTTAGCAGCCTTACTGATCTTCAGACATATGAGTTTCCTCAGGAAGTGAGGAAGGAGAGAGAAACGCCAGATGCGGCTTATTGCTACAGATGTGGCTCTTTTGTGTGTTTCTGTATTTTGCCCTGTTGCTTCTGTGGACAAGGGAAGAGGTTTTTCTTGCTTTGGACATTTGTAGGCAACCATTCATACCCCCTACCACTCAGAGTTAGAGCTGAGTGGTAGGGGGTTGGAAAGTGGGTAGTGGTGGTGAAAGCTGTTAAGTTGCTCAGAAACCACAGAGTGGGACCCTCTTGAAGTGAGAGACAGAGGAGGAGTGGACTGTCCTAAGTGGGGGGAAACAGGTGGGAAGTGTTGCTACGACCACTGGTTGCTAAATATGTCTGAAAGTCTTATGGTTCTTTTCTATTTAGGTTTTTGATTAAATTGGACTTTGTAATTTTTGTCTTTTTAGTTTTGGTTGCCTTATGAGAGAATTGTTATTTTGTTGGTCTTGTGGCCTAAATAGAATGATTTTGTGATATTTGTATGCTGTTGTTTTTCTCTGTTTATTTATTCCCTGTTCTGGGATTAAATGAAAAGTGGGCTGTAATTACTATAAATTAATTAATGGAGGGAAATACAAATGCAACCAAATTTGAATTTGCCTGGGCAAATTTTGTGGGCAGTAGGTCATGGTCACACACCTGGGATTCTCTCACTGCACCACTATCCTAGGATAACCCAGGAAATGGAGGATTTGGGCACGTGGAGATCTTTCCAGTCCAGTATTTGTAGAGATGAGAGTGCAAATGTTGATTCATTGTTTAGTAGTTGCTTCACACCTATCACTGCATGGGGTGGTACACAGCATGGTACCCTCCAGATGTTGTAAGACTACAACTCCCACC